>NW_026125103.1:0-95179 GCF_943737965.1 Phodopus roborovskii
CAGTTAAATGATTTGTTTATAAGAGTTGCTTTGGTCACAGTATCTCTTTAGAGCAATCACAGTGACTTCCAAGGTGTTTTCATCTGGATTAGACCTGTCATTGGTCTGCAGTCATGAATGAGCCTCTAGAAATGAGAGGAACACCAGTGGGCCTTAGAGATCCATTGACTTCTTTCCCCATCAGCACCCCAAGAGCAGACATGTGACCTGAAAGCCCAGCCTAGGCATTTGGGATGGGCCAGTCCTATGCCCCAACTATGAGTTTTTCAGCTGTCCCCTTTTATAGTCCAAATGGACTAAAGGGTGAATGTGCGTATGTGTGACTACATGAGATGAACATTGTATGCAGAGTGTGTGCCTGAGAATGAATGTGGATGTTCACATTGTATATCTGCAGTTAGAACAGGGTGAGGAAGGCTGAGAACAAACACAATAAAACAACTATGAACATATTGTTCTATGGTTCAGCTTTGTTTCAGGAGCTGGGAGGCTAATACTGATTTCACAAAAGCCACATTCGGCTTATGTGCTGCACCTGCAGCTATCTCATTCTCTCCAGGATTCTTGTTTTACCCTTGCAGGAAAATGTAAATTAGCTAACTTATTTTGTGATGGTCTTTCAGTCCACTTGACAGATTTTACAAGCAGAAATAGTGCTCCTACTAGTGAAAATGAATATAGTACAGAAAGAAGGGGTGAAAGTATTTAGACAGTGTTCAGTGCATCGGACTAGAACTCTCAGGTTTTAAAGACAATAATGGGATGCCACCTACAGAGCTCCCTGGGGTGTGCTTTGAAGTTCACATATGGAATTTATTTGCTGCAGTTCTAGAGCAATGCAGAATGAGGATCCTTATCTTCAGAGTAGATCCTTATATCTTCATCTTTCCCATGTCTAAGGCCAACACCCCAGAGCCCGGAGCACTGCCCATGGCTGGGCAACTGATGTAAGTTTGTATCTCTGAACTGCTGTCAAGAAAGGGATGGAGAACAGGACCCTAGATATTTGACTCCAGCCCTTAATTTGCTGGAGGTTATGGGTGTATCCTTGAACTTTCAGGGTTTTCCGCACAGAGGGCTTTCATTTGGGAAGATGTCAGTTAAGCTTTTTTTTAATGGATTTGAATAACTTTTCCTTGAGACCATTCCTCGGGGACCCACATTTTCCCTGACACTTTGGCATAGGAGAGTGTCTGTGAGTCTGCACTCTGGAACATTGAGGTGTCAGCTACACTAGGTTTTCTGGTTGACTGAGATCTTCACCAGGTATATCAGGAGACACACCCTGGCTCATGCTCTGCAGTTGTCCAAAGGTCACATGTTGGAAAGTTTTGGGCTAGCAACTCGGAACACATAGTTGTTCTCTGTTTTACAACAGGTTCTGGTAACACAGTTTCCTTGTCTGTGGAGTTGGAAAATTCCGTGATGCTCAGGAACTCAAAGGTATGTGAGCTCCAACTCTTCCTTCGAGAGAAGGGTTAGGGCCCCACAGCAACTCCTAGCTTTGTTGGTGTTTGTTCCTGGTGTGCATTGTTGGAAGGCTGAGCTCTCAAAATCCTGTTACTACACTTTGGCTATCCCACCTGTTCTATTAGTTTGACTTACTGAGTATCTACTTATTACAAGCCATCATCAAATTAGGAACAAGTCATAGGACTTATTTTGCTGTCCCAAACTCAGATTTTTTTTTTTAATTTTAATTTTTATTATTTATTTATTTATTTTTAGTTTACATGTTTTATCTCCAGTTCCCTCTCCCTCCTCCTTCCTCTTACCCTCTCTACTCCCTCCCATGCACCCTGACCACCTTCCCCTTCCCATCCCCCACCCCGTCCACATGTAGGCAATGCCTTCCAGATGGGGTCATGGAAATCTGTCAAGTTATTGGGAGTAGGGACTTTGGCCTTCCTCCTGCCTCTAGGTTAAGGGAGTATCCTTCTATGGGGTATGGCGCCGCAAAGTCCTTTTGTGCACTAGGGATGCATCCTGGTTTCCACCCTCTGAGGTCCCTTCTACGGTATCTGAGACCCATGTTCAGGGGGTCTGAGTCAGTCCAATAGTGGATTCACAGCTATGAGTCTGGGAACACATTAGCTCCTCCTTCTTCAAGTCAGCTGGCTCTATGTGTTTCTGTATCCTGGTATTGTGGTCCCTCTCTGCATCTGGATTCCAGTTTAGCTCAGGGTTTAGCTGTGGGTGTCTGCTTCTGTTTCCATAGATGATGGTGGATAAGTTAGTCATCAATCTCATTATCGGAGTAGGGCATCTATGGTAGTCTTTTCACTGTTGCTCAAATTGTTAGTTGGGGTCATTCTTGTAGGTATCTGGACATTTCTCTAGATTCATTTTCTCTTTGAATATATAATGGCTCCTCTTTATGTTCTTCTCCTCTTTTATCTCTCTCTCTTCTCTTTATCTCCTCTCTCTCTCTCTCTCTCTCTCATCTTCTATTCCTCCTGACTCAATCTTCCTAGTCCCACTTGCTTTCCTCTCTCCTCTTCTCTTTCTCCTTACTCCCCTCCACTCACCACCCCCTCCCCAACTCCCCATGTGCTCTGGAGAACTTGTCCCTTTCCCCTTCTGTGAGGAACCTTATATGAATCTCTTAGAATCCTCCTTGTATCCTAGTTTCTTTGGCAGTGTGAATTTTAGGCTGGTGATCTTTGCTCTATGTCTAAAATCCATATATGAGTGAGTACATACCATATTCCTCCTTTTGTGACTGGGTTACCTCATTCAGGATGGTTTCTTTAGTGCCATCCACTTGCCTGGGAATTCAAGATTCCATTGTTTTTCCCCCGCAGAGTAGTATTCCATGTGTAAAAATGCCACATCTTCTTTATCCATTCTTCAGTTGAGGGGCATCTAGGTTGCTTCAGGTTCTTGCTATTACAAATAATGCTGCTATGAACATAGTTGAACACATGTCTTTGTTGCATGAATGTGGATCATTTGGGTATATGCTTAAGAGGGGGACTGCTGGGTCTTGTGGTAAACTGAACTCCCATTTTCCTGAGGAACCACCATACTGATCTCCAAAATGGCTGTATAAATTTGCACTCTCACCAGCAGTGGAGGACTATCCCCTTTCTCCACATCCTCTCCAGAATAAGTTGTCATTGGTGTTTCTAATTTTAGCCATTCTGGCAGGAGTAAGATGGTATCTCAAAGTTGTCTTGATTTGTATTCCCTGATAGCTAAGGATGTTGAGCATTTTCTTAAGTGTCTTTCTGCCTTTTTGATTTCCTCTATTGAGAAATCTCTATTCAGTTCTGTACCCCATTTTTTAATAGGGTTATTTGGTGTTTTGTTGACTAGTTTCTTGGGTTCTTTGTATATTTTGGAGATCAGCCCTCTGTCAGGTGTAGGATTGGTGAAGATCTTTTTCCAGTCTGTGGGCTGCCATTTGGTTTTGTCAACTGTATCTTTGCCTTACAGAGCTTCTCAGTTTGAGGAGGTCCTATTTTTAATTGTCAATCTCAGTGTCTGTGCTGCTGGAATTATGTTCAGGAATTGGTCTCCTGTACCAACTTCTTCAAGGATACCTTCCACTTTCTCTTCCAAGAGGTTCAGTGTGGCTGGATTTATGTTGAGGTGTTTGATCCATTTGGACTTGAGTTTTGTGCATGGCCATAAACATGGGTCTATCTGTAGTCTTCACACAACATCATCCTGTTGTGCCAGCATCATTTATAAAAGATGCTTTCCTCCCTCCCATTGTATATTTTTAGCTGTTTTGTCAAAAATCAGGACTTATAGGTAAAGGAAAGAATATCTGGAATTTTCCATTCAATTCCATTGGTCTACCTGTCTATTTTTGTGCCAATACAGGAACTCACATTCTAATAGGGTGATAAACACAGGCCCAATATTTTTTGTTATTGTATCACCACACAAAATGATGGGGAGTGTTATAGTCTATATGGTCTTCCTTTATTCCTTCCTTCTTTTCTTTGTTTTTACCTGCTATGGGTCAGGTCAACCTTCTCAGCTCACCCTTCTATCACTATGAGGCACCGTGCTTAAAGCAACCAGGTCATTGACCATGAACCAAAACCTTTGGAACTATGAACCAAACTAAGTTTTCTTTAAAGTGTCTGTCTCAGGGCTTTGTCATTACAATGAAAAGTTTAACAGAAGGAGGTGTTTTTGAACATTCAGAGCTTCTTAGCTTGGTGAAGGTTGTGGAAGGAAGGGTAGACAATGCTGAGAATAGCATCTGCCTTGAGAACTCAATGAAGAGGAATAGGGTAGGTGAAGAAGGATGTGTGTGTTAGAGAGAGAGAGAGAGAGAGAGAGAGAGAGAGAGAGAGAGAGAGAGAGAGAGAGAGATTCCTCACAGGTCCTCAGGTCTTAGTGTCCTGTCTCCATCCCATCTCCTTTGCCCAGAGGAGACAATTGTTCTGATTTCTGCTCTTGCACACTATCTTGGTATACTCTAGAAGCTCACATGAATGGGCTCAAGCAACCTGCACTGTTTTAAGTTCGTGCTTCCCCCCACACAGTGTCTCTAATAGTTGTTCATGTGGTCACATGCTGATCATCATTCTGCTATATGAATACATAGCAGTTTGGACATTGGAGCTCTTTCCACGTTTTGACTACTTTAAATAATTCTTTTATATTCATTCTTTTGAGAACATGTTCCAAAATTTTCCTATGGAATAAACACGTAGGTATAGAATTGATAGTTCCTGGGAAGTTATACAAGTAAAACTTTTAACAGATATGTAATGTAGCTGAACCATTTAACATAGCCTCCAGCCATGTGTGAAGGTTCCAACTGCCACACATCTTCCCCACTGGGCTATGTCCATGCTTTCACTCATGTGCCAGCAGTTTCAACCCTCCTAATGCTGGGACTCTTTAATACAGTTCCTCATGCTGTGCTGACCCCAACCTAAAATTATATCATTGCTACTTCATAACTGTAATTTTGCTATTGATATGAATTATAATGTAAATATCTGATATACAAAATGGGGTCACAACCCACAAATTGAGAACCACTGCCCAAGCCATTCTAGTGGCATCTTATAGCTTATTTTCCACTATTCTAACTACTGATGTTTTAGCACGTTTTCATGCCTTCACAGTCATGTCTATATTGTTCTTGGTGATTTACATGTTCAAATTTTTATTCTTTTTTTTTGTATTGAGTTTGCTGATCTTTAAATTAAGTTTTAGGCACTCTTGGTATATTCTGAAATCTATTTTTGTTTTATGGTATTTTCTATGTCCGCTCTAAAAGATCTCTTTGCTTACACCTTGGGTTGGAAAGGCAAGACCTTTTCTTTTTAGCTTTTATATTTAAGGTCTATGATCCTCAAGTGGCATTGCAACTTATGGGTTATTATTTTACAATATATACAGTTGTTCCAGCGTCATTTGTATAGAAGGCTTTTTTTTTACCCCTCTGAATTATATGCTATTTATGACACAACCATTGAAGGTTTTTAATACAGGAATAGTTTGGCTTTCATTCTCCATTCTTTGGCATGTTTACTTATTTTGTGTTAGTACCAAAGACTCTGGATACCACAGCTACCCTTTAAGTCTAGGAATCTGATGGAGAAATCCTCCAACTGTAATCCATCTTCACAATATTACACGGAGTATTTACAGTCTTTTACAATCACTCATGTAGTTTAGAGTCATTCTAATGATATTTATTTTATGAAAACTACTGAGATTTGAGTTCTTATGATGTTAGATTTATCAATAGTAATAAGATAAGACATCTCAACTAGAATGGGTTTTCAAATTTGAGCAGAAGGAGTTTGCTCTCTTAAGTCATCGTTAGTTTCTCTCAGCATTATAGTTTTCAATGTGGAGCAGGAACTGGCACACTATTCTCATAAAGGGAAAGATGGCAACGTTAAAAACTCCATGGTTTTTTGTGTACAACCTTTCTAGCTCTTTCTACCTTACTAAACTTCCATTAAAGATAAATTTCACCAAGATTTCCCAACCATCATGAACCCCTAGCCTGAAGTCAAATCTTTATAAAATTTTAATTGATTAATTTATTTTACATCCCTACTGCAGCCTTCCCTGCCTCTTCTCCCATTCCTCCTCCCTCCTCTGCCCCCCCTCAATCTGCTCCTTTTTATTCTCTCAGAAAGGGGCAGGCTGCCCATGGGTATCAGCAAAAAATGATATATTAAGGTGCTATAAGACCACACCCCCTCCTTATTCAGGCTGGGCAGGTCATACCATGAGTAATAGGTTCCCAAGAGCTTGTCAAAGGACCAAATACAGTCCCTGCTCCCATTGCCAAGAGTCCCACATATAGATCTGGCCATACAACTGTCACATATATGTAGAGGGCCTAGGTCTGTCCCTAAAACAAGCTCCTGGTTGTTGGTTCAGTCTCTGTGAGTTCCCATGATCCAGGCTAGTAATTTCTGTGGGTTTTCTGCAATGTTCTTGATACCTTGGCTCTTAGAGTCCCAATCCAAAGCAGGACTCCCCAAGCTTGATCCAATATTTGGCCATGGGTCTCTGAATCCACTTCCATCAGTCACTGGATGAATGCTCTTTAATGACATCTGGGGCAGTCACCAATGCAAATACAGGGGATGGGCAGTTGAGGTTATACATCCACTGCTCCCAAGAATCTTATATGAGGCCATCCTTATAGAATTGTGGGAATTTCCCTTGCATCAGGCTTCTACTTGACTCCATAAGGCTCCTCCATCAAGTCATCTCTTTCCTTATTCTCCCCACAACCATATCCCTCAAGCCCCATCGTCACCCACCCAGTCCACCCAGGAGATCTCTTCTCTTTCCCCTTCTCAGGGAGATCCATGCATTCCCCCTTGGTCCCTCCTTGTTACCTGGAACCTCTGGGTCTGTGGATTACAGCATGCTTAGGATTTAGTTTACAGTTAATATTCACTTATGAATGAGTACAGACCACATACGTCTTTCTTGGTTTGGGTTACTGCACTTAGGATGATTCTTTTTCTAGTTTCATCCATTTTTCTTCAAATTTCCTGATGCCATTGTTTTAACAACTAAGTACTACTCCATTGTGTAAATGTACTAATTTTTTAAAATACCTTCATTCAGATTGCTTCTTTTTATAACCTTCAGCAATTAGAGTTCCTGGGAAGGAAAATTCTGAAGCCAGCTAAGATTCATGTCTACCCAAGATTCCTCAGATTCACTGAGAAGGAAAAGCTGTCTAGTTTTCATTTAAAGTCATTTGTGTAACAGGATTTGGGACAAATCATTTTAAACATACTTCATAACTTTAGTATATCTCATGGACAAAGTTAATATATTTCTGTTGACTTTTTTTCATACAGTATACTTTGATCATGTTTTTCTCTCCCCAGATTAATGTCTTGAAAGAGTGTTTAATCTCTATTATTTCTGTCAGGTTAATTTATTTTAGCATCTCTAAAGGGGAAAACACCCCTCCACAGATTGAGACTCTAATTTACCAGTAGGAAAGCAATTCAATACACATTCTACTACTCAAAATCTGTGATCTGCATGTTTCCCTCATGGGAACAGGTCCACATTTAATTCACAATTGTTATGGAAACCCTGTACAGGTTTTCTGTGTATCCTAAGTATGGATACAGGATGACATGCTCTCCATAGTCCCTCTCCATTCATCTCTCTCTCCCCACCATTAATCCTTTTTTTGTTTATATTTTGTTAAAACTTACAAAGAAAAAAAATTCCCCAGAAAAGTTCCCCAAAGTTTTTGGTAAGGGAGAGCTATCTCTGTATTATTTAAGCCATCACTTCATATAATGCTGGTGTTTGTCTGTCTTTTATTCTGTCAATATTTATCACATCTGGGCTTCTTTGTTTAAGCCAGTGCTAGGAATTGAAATTTATGCACACCAAACAAATGCTCCATCACTGAACTTTATCCTCAAGGCTTGTTTTGTGGGCTCATTGGGATGAGACTAGTGTGGTATAGGTTACTCTTAAACATGGCCTTTCTGTTGTTCCCAGGGTTACAATAACCTGGTTATGTGATGGTTTGTGATCACTTCCTTATAGCCCTGTAGTAGATGAGCTGTTAAGCTTCTGCAGTCATTTTATACAATACTTCTGCCCATGTGTAGTTCTGCTTGAAGATCACTGTAGCTCTCCCTTCTTCACCTCCAGCATCCTTCTCTGTGTGCTTCTCTATGAATTACAGCCCATTAACAACCCTGATGGGATGTATTTTATGGGGTAGCCATCATTAAGTTAAACCTGGAAATATTTTGAAAAAAGCAACTGAAGTAGGAAGGGTTCATTTGGTTCATAATTCCAGGTTGCAGTTTATCCTTGCAGGGAAAGTTGAGGTGACAGCTGAAGCAGGCAGTCATATCACATCCACAAATCAAGAGCACAGAGTAATAAATGCACTCACACATACTAGCACCAGCCAGATCTCTCCTTTCCTTTCAATCCATGGCCCAGCCTAAGAAAAGGTGTTGCACACTTTCAAGGTGGGTCTTCCCATTTCAATTAACCCAATTATGAAAATCTGTCACATGTATGCCTACAGACTACCTTAATATAGACAGGCCCTCAATGAAAATCCCTTCCCAGGTGACTTTAGATTGTGTCCAGTTGACTATTAAAACTGACTGCCACAGTCTGCAAACCTATGCCGGTCTCTCCCCCCACTTGTAGAAGCTCAGTGCTGTCTCTTGGTTTCCATTTGCCAGGGTTCCAGTTTTGTCCTGCGCTACCATCTCGCCAGCAAGAACGACGCAGGCACACTCAGGATCCTTCTGCAGTAAAGTTTTAATGCATCTTGAGAGGGAGATCATAAGCTTACAGAGCGGAGACGCCAAACATCCAAAACCCAACCCTTATATAGGTTTACAACCTTCACCTGGGACGTGTCACCTCCTGATTGGCTGCAGCCCATCGGCCCATATGACGCCACGGAAGAGGCAGAGGCCAAGGGAGGGAAAATCACCCTGCACCTGCGCTCTTAACGCCAGCTGGATGCAGGCGCCATCTTGTAATGGAGAATGCAGGGATGGCTCCCTACACAGTTTATAAACTGAATGGGCAGAAAACAGGTAAACATGGATCATACCATGGCATCTAGATTTTTGTGACAGGGTAACGGGAAGTAAGCTGTTTAGCCATTACTGTATTATGGTTAAAATCGGAAGACCCAGGATCTTCTTTATCTTAGTTTTCTCAGAGCCCAGAGTACTGCCCAGATCTAGATACTCCAGGTTAGTTGAATGAACTGTCAATCATTTTGATATACAGATGGCCCAGGGAACAAGGCATAAGAAAATATAGACTCTTGGTGTGGGGTTTGCTATGCTGTATTTCATGGTTTTCATTTTCTTGTCTTGTGGTTTTGAGTGAAGGCTCAAAGTTCATCATGAATGGCCTTTTCTTCCCTCCTTTATGAAACTGATACCCACACTTGAAATGAAACCACACCTAACCTTTTGGGATTCACTTTGAGGGACTGTGGGGGAAGCACAGGAAATGTCCAGGAGTTTTCAGTATGACTTTCTTGGTTTCTTTCTTTTTTTTAAATGAAAATAATAATAATAATAATCATTATTATTATTATTATTATTATTATTAGTGTGTGAAACCCATGACACAGGTGTGAAAGTTTGAGGACAACTTTTTGGAGTTATATCTCGCCTCATTCCTTCTTTTGTGAGTAACATGGACTAAAATTGAGGTGCTCCGGCTTATAAAGCAAGTGTTTCTCCACTAAGCCATCTCATCAGACCTCAGTTTCCCTTTTCATTTAACAAAGAAACAAACTGCTTGGAGAATCTGTGTGATGAAATCAATGGCTACTTTACATTTTTAATTTTTAAAAGAAATTTTGTTTTTATTTTCTATTTTTTTGTGCTTGGGTGTTTTGCAGACATAACTCATCTGTACACCACTGGTGTGCTTGATGCCTGTGGACCAGAGCAGGGCTTCAGATCCCCTAGAACTGGAATTATGAAGGGTTATGAGCTACCATATGGGTGATGGGACCTGAACCCAGGTCTTCTGGAAGAGTAGCCAGTATTCTGAATTGCTGAGCCATCTCTCTAGCCCTCTTTCCTGTTTTCTTGAATGACCCTAATAAAAATCCTGGTCCTCCTATAGCAACTGTTTATTTGCTTTTCTTCTTTCTAGCTGAGGATGGTATACTGACTTCTGTTTGAGCCTGGAAAAATGTCTGCATGGGATGTAGGAATTACAAGATTATATTAAGGAAAGAAATATGACCCCTAGAATCTGAATTCTGCTGCTTAGGGAGTAGTAACATTGCTCAGATTTTGCAGGGTTTTTAAGCCTTTGTTTTATACATATCTGTGGTAGTTATAATATTTGCTTTCTAGGTAAGGTTGAAGGAATAAAGTACCTGCCTATGCTGTTTGCCTCAGAACCCACAGTGATGGGGTCAAATGGACAATGACTGAGCCCAATTCACTCCTTTCCTTGAAGTTGATTTCTTTCAGGTGTATTATCACAGCAAGAGAGACCCAACTAACACAAACAAGAACTCCATGAGTCTCAGAAGTTTGCCTTAGTGAGTTATTACATATGGGGGTGAAAGCAACTTAAGAACCCAGGCTCTGTCTTGGGACACTTGCCTGGTATTATAGATGTCTCCAAAATACATTGTGATCTCTGGGCAGTGGGACAAGGTTGTGATTATCCTGAAGAAGGGCAAGTTTCAAAGCCCTTGGACCCACACTCCCCTGCTTCTATCTGCATCAGATCCACAAGTACTCCTGGGGGTTATTCCTAGCATGCAGCCTCTGCAGTATGGTTTCTCTGACTTTTTAGCGCACAGACTGTTTTCCCCTTGAAGTATCCAAGGCTTTGGGGATACAGTGTCATGGCTATTTAGACTTGCTCATTCCCTGGATTTCTATGACCGCTTCAGCTTCCTCTTTGAATCTGTCTTTACTTTCCATTAAACAGACACTGTCATCTGGTTCCCCCACCCCTGTCCCCCACAAGCTCTTGGAAAGAGGGACAGTTCACTTGTGATGTTAGATCATGTTTCCTTATGCAAAGGCTAAAGACCAAGAAAGCTCCCCTGACACACAGGAGATAATGCTTAGTTGGGTATGTTTTTGAAAACTTGTGTACTGAGAGGGACACTGGAACTTCCTGCTGCATCTGTATGAGAAACACATTCCACCTGAGATTATGGAACAGGGCATGTCAGCAGAGTCTAAGGTATGGCTTGTCTGCTTTGGTCCAGGGACAGCTGGTAGCTGGGCAGTATTTTTGCCTTCTTGGTCTTTGACCCCCAAAGGTCCAGAAGTTTGAGTGAGTCACACTTATTAGCTGATGATTGTGTTATGAAATCACAAATACAATTGTTAACTAAACTGAGCAGTGTGCATGAGGCATCTAGGAGGCAAGTCCAGAGCCACTTGAGACAAAGGCTCCTTTCTTTGTTTTTAGTCTCCAAAGTTTATTTTTCTTTCCTTTGTATCCTTTGTCACAATTGCTTAACAATTATTTATGATTCCTTTGTTGTACTCTCCACTTCAGCTCAATAGTGCAAACATTTGATGAACCCCGTAGCTTTATCGTTTCACACATGACATTTGTCAGAGTCTGTCTTGACATTGTGGCCTTATGGCTTCATACTGTTCATAGTTTAGTATGTTTTCTATAGATGCAGGAGAAAAAAATGAAGACTACAGAATATTAAGGTCATTTTAGGACAGAGTGACAGCTGGCACCTACTGGTATGGACCGAGGACCTTGAGGAGAATCATCATTAGTCACTGCCATGTGTGCTGTCTCATATTGACCTTTCAAGGGCATCATGGGGCTTGTACCCCAATCTTATTGCATTGTAGATGGAAAAGTAAGGCTCAGACAGACTAGTTCAGCTGTCTTGAGATCTCAGAGCTACAACATGGGCAGAGAAGAGATCACACACCTCTCTACCTCCATCATGCTGTGCTTTCCCTCCTTGGCCATCAGTGCTCTGAAAACCCAACTTGCATGAAATAGCTGGGAGTTTTGAAAAAAATATTTTCCCTGTGATCAACCTTAGAGATTGTGGTGGTTTGAATGAGGATGGCTGATGGGAGATGTCATTCTGTAAATATGTTCCTCTTATTGGTCATGAATAAAGCACTGTTGGCCAATAGGTAAGCAAGATAGGCAGGTCTAGGGAAACAGAGAGGATTCTGGGAGATGTAGTAGAGAGGGGTTGAAATGTAGGATGCAAGAGGAGTAAGAGGTCTGGACCCTCTCTCCGGGAAGATAAGACCATGTGGAAACACTTAGATTGATAGAAATGGGTTAATATTTAAGACACAACTAGCCAATAAGAAATGCTAGTAACCAATACAGTGTCTCTGTGTTACTTGGGGCTGACATGGCTGTGGGACCAGACCAGTGGGAAAGTGTTCATAACAGATGGCCTATTGGCTCATATATTTGCATACTTAGTCCCTAGTTGATGAACTGTTTGGGAAGGATTAGAGAGTATATCCTTGTTGGAGGAAGGTATGTTGCTCAAGGCAGGCTTTGTGATTGTAGAAGCCCAGAGACTTCTGATGAAGTCGATACCAATGAGGAAAGGGCAATGTAGCAGAGTCAGCTGCCTGAGCTGAAGCAGGTCTAACTTCCTTAACAAACACATCTTGCAGCACACTCTGCTACTCACTAACTTGAAATGCCTGAGTCCTTGGTACTGGGTCTTCTCACCCCCTCCCCAAGAGGTGACTGAGCAGGGTCACCTGCAACAAAGATGTGCTTGTACACTGTGCTTGCAAAATGCTTCATGAAGGTTTGCTGCAGGGTAGATGCTCCAATCTTCAAGTCATTGACTGAGGCTGGGAAGAAAGAAATGGGGCTGCAGAACCTATCCTGTGTTCAGAGGAACTGGAAACCAGTAGAGAAGTACTCCATAGGACTTTCTGGTTGTAACTGGTGTGAGGACTTGATGTAGCCTAGAATTGAGGTTCCCAGTTTGAGCAAGGCTGGGATGATAACATAGTCATGGTGGCAATACAGGATAGGTTAGCAGGAATAGGGACCTTCATGCCATAAAGGAAAGCATTCATGGGTGGGATTCCTGCTGTGGTTGCAGTGATCAAACAATGCTTTGAGTGGATGTCACACTGTTGCCAACTTCATGGCTTGTTCCTGAGGTTGCCAGTGGCTATAGGAACAAGGGGTGTTATTGATGTGGATCCCAAGGAAGTGATGGTGCTCTGAGGAGTAAACACAATGATGCTTGCAAAGTGCTCAGTACCCCTAGCTGCCCCAACTGTTACTTAGCTATTGTTACTGATTATTGACCATGAATTCTGAGAGGTGGGTATTTTCATCTCCCTCTGGATTAGAATCCTGACTCAGCAGAGTTGTTTTGGGCAAATGAACGTAATCTCCTAGGCTTCCATATTTCTCATCTGATCTGTGAGAAAAGGCCAACTTCATAACATTGTGTTCAATAATAGCCTGCTGGGATGGTGTCTCCTCATTAATGTGGGATGGAGAGTGGGTCACCAAGCCCTTCCAAAAGTCAAGGGGACCAGTGGGAAGAGGGAGTTGAAGAGGTCTGTTAACACTGAACAGCATGAGCAGACATAGACATCTCAGTTCCAGTTACCATTCTGTTTCCTGCACAGAAGAGGAGAAAAGTCCCTATGCATAGGGACACAAAGTTCTGCTTTCTCTTGGAGAACTTCTCTCTCTCTCTATACACACCTGATAAAAAGGAAGCACATTTGAAACTGAGGTGCCATGGGCACAGAATTATTCATCTCTGTTTTTTGTTTAATTGCATTTTCATAATTTTAATGCAATAAATTTTGATGGTATATCCCCATCCCTCAAATCTTTGTTGGTCCTTTCCAATTCCCTACCCACCAAACTTCCTTCTCAATCCCTTCTCCACAAAAACCAAAAACCAACCAAGCACAAAAAAAAATGAAATCCAAAAATACTAAACCCACCAGACTGTAAAACAACAAAAGGTACACACAAAATATGGTGTGTGTGTGTGTGTGTGTGTGTGTGTGTGTGTGTTGGTAAATTACCCCTGAGCATGGGACAGTCCTGGAGTGTGGCTTATATATCCAGTGTCAGTCCAATGGAAAAAACTAATTTTGCCCCTCTTACCAGGTATCAATGCCAATAGCTTCTTGGTTAACTATAGGACTCATGTCCATTTCCCCTTCTCCTTGCTAGGACTGTGTGTAGCTTGAACCTGTGCAGGTTTTGTGCATTCTATCATAGTCCCTGAGTGCATATGTACATCAGTACTGTTACATTTTGAAATGCAGTGTCCTTGGCATCATCTACCACCCCTGACTCTTATAGTCTTTCGGCCTCCTCTTCAGCATAGACCCACAAGCCTTTAGGGGAAGGGTCTCATATGGACATTCTATTTAGGGCTAAATTTTATGCCTGCTTTTAATCAGAAGTAAATGGAACCTCATGAAAGTATTGGTCTAATGCCTCACAATCAGCAAACTAGCAGACCAGGGCCTTGAACATGGGTCTTCTCTCCTTCACCCACTCTACTTTGTATGATTCCATTTTGGAACATTAATGTTGATTGCTATTGTGATGATGTATGTTTTTGTAGGGTGGGTCAACACCAGATAAATACTGATTGTGATTATAATGGCCAGAAAGGCTGAACATTGCTCTTTTGGGATTGGGAGTCATATCTGTCATGGGGTGTCTACTGTAGGCAACTAGACTAACACAGGAGAGACGGTAAATGGCTTTGCCTTTTTGCTTTAGTGTTCCTGGCAATGGAGAACCCTTTGGAGAATGTGCCAGAAAACTTGCTTTTGGTGACCTACATTAGACTTTCCTCAGTATTTTTCCTCTGGAAAATTGAAATGTTGAGTTTTATTGGTTTAGCTGTCAGTACATTTAAGGCCAATGATTCATTTCATGCTGCAAGGGTCAAGAACAAACTGTTCTATGTCACTTCCAGGGATGGGCACAGATGAGTGAGAAGGGAAAAGACCTCGAGCCTCTCCCAGGCTGGCCAGAAGGAAATTTTGAGGCAGATGTTTCTGAGCAGATCTTCACTCCCCCTTCCCTTTGTGTCTGCTTCTACCTGTAGAGATATGTGATGTTTTAACCCTTGAAAATGTCAACTTAATGTTAGGCATGGTGACACATTCCTTCTCTCTCAGCACTTGGGAGGCAAAGGCAGATGGATCTCTTTGAGTTTGAGGACAGCTTGGTCTACATAGTGAATTCTGGGACAGCCAGGGCTATATATAGAGAACTTACCAAAAAGCATTTGGCATTTTAAGCTAGTTCCCATTACTACTGACTGAGCACCAGAAGCGAGCTGGTCTACTGCTCATGATAAGTGGGCAGGCATGGGTGTGTTGAGCCCTTTTGATTATTTATTTACTTATTTATTTGACAGGATCTCACTTTGTAGCTCAGGTGAGTCTTGAACTCAAGTTCCTCCTATTTTAGACTGCAGAGTTCTGGGATTTCATGCATGTACTACTATGCCTATATCTCGTTTAAGTTATTTTGATTGTTGTTTGTGTGCATCTCTATTCATAGATGTGTGTAATCGAATGTATGTATAGGCCAGAGGAGGACATTGGATGTCTGTCTCTAACACTCTCTATCATAACAGGGTTCCTTACTGAATGTGGAGCCTATCAAGTCCCTGTGAGCCTTCTGTCTCTGCACTTCTCAGCATTGGGGGGGGGTCCAGGTGTTTGTGTCTACCCTTGGCTTTTTACATAGGTCCTAGGGATTTGAACTCAGAACTCATGCTTGTACAGCAGAAACCCTTACTCACTGATCATCTTCCCAGCCCTTGGCTGCTGTTTGCATGGGAGGCACAGGCCTAACTTCAGATGCAAGATCCTGGCTCTATCAAGTGCTCCCATTCTCTTCCCATTCTTTCAGAGATGTTTACCATACAACTAAGCCACTTAGCTATATAGCTTCCAGCTTCACTAATGGAAGCCAGTTGACTCACCCTGTTCACCTTTCTTTTCATTTACCAGTGTGGCTCAATCTGTTTGTGTTTCACAGTCTATCATAATCATGCTGAGGGTATGAACAGCCAGATGCCTTTTGTGAGGGTACATGCCTGTGTGTGTGTGTGTGTGTGTGTGTGTGTGTAGTGCAGGTATGGGTGGGGGGCTCATGGGCTGATGTCAGAAATTTGCTTTCCATCTTATTCAATGCAGTGGGACTTCTCAGTTGAACCCCAGCTTGCTTTAAGGATCACTGGATCACCTTCCAAAGCTAGAGATGCAGATGGTTGCCACTCCAATCCGAACTTCATGTAGCTTTGTGAGATACAAACTCAGATTCTCTTGTTTGTGTTGCAAGCATTTTAGGGGGCTAAGCCATCTCCCCAGCCCCCTAGATGCATAAAACAAAACGAAACCAAAACAACAAAACAGCCCAAAGAGGTTACCTTTGGATACTTATCCAGAAAGATAAATGGACTGATTGATAAAAGAATTGATATAATCTCCATGACTTCCAATATCATTGAAGACCACACCAATGCTAGGGGTCTGGGCCACCATCTAGGACCATATTGGTGTCCATCGGCCATGCAGCTGCAGAGGCCATGCTGATCTGAGTGGTGTGAGCTGCCACTTGCGGTCATGGTGGTATCCAGGTCTGGGCTGGTATAAGGATCATATCTAGATCAGTGGTCCTCCCATAGCCAGTGTCTGTGTTAACATCTATGACACCTGGTGCCACCAAAGGTCACTTGGATACCCAGGGTCTAGGCTGAAAACTGTGGTCATGTTAATGTCTGAGAGCTGTGTTGCCACCAGAGCCATGCCAGTCTGGTTGGCTTATGCTGCCACATGGGGCCATGATGTCCTCTGGGCCCTAGTTGCCAAGGGCCATGTCTGGGTCTGTGTTCCTATTGCACTTATGGCCCATGTTATAGGAGGGTCATAGGAACCATTCATGTTGAAATACAAAGGCTATGCTGGGCTGGCTTTGCCCCCCACTAACCCTGGGTTAACTGATCCCACTTCTGGTAGGAGAGCTCCCCTCCCACACTTGTGAGAGATGACCCCATTCATCACCATGGGCTTAGGAGAGCTGACTCTGATGGAATGGACTTAGGGGAGCTGGCTCTGCCCACTCACCTGACAGGGGGGCAGTCCTAGTGGCCCAGAGTCATCAGCCCAGCTACCACCCAGACCCACATCCTGGGACTTAGGTTGGCTCACCCTAACATCTACCCATCTATGACCTGCTGGAACACATGAAGGGACTGATCCTATAATGACAGCAGCAGGATTTCCATGACTCAGGGCCACGTGGGACATCCCAGAGGAGTTTTGGTGAGGGACCAGTGATGATGGTGTTCCAGAGGCCTTGAACCAGATCAATGAACCATTGCAATGACCATTTTGCTGGTTGGGCTGATTGGACAAAAGTGTATATGCTTTGTCCAACACCTAATGTCACTAGGATAAATGAAGAGGTGTCCAAAGATGGAGGAGTGAGGCGGACTTTTTTTCATTTATTTGTTTTATTTTTGGTTGGGGGGAACTTTCAGGGAGGATCCTGCTAGGATGAGGGTCAGGGTTGGGATGCATGACGTGAAATTCACAAAGAATCAATAAAGAATTATGATATATATATATATATATATATATATATATATATATGAATTTACAACCAAATTTCTGCAGCCTTCAATGCCAGTTTATTAAATTACAACTATTATATATGTTAACACATATAGTCTTTAATTTACAGAGATTAGAATTCATACATGGGATGCATACTAGTTAATTACATACCCAACAACATACAATATGCATTTTACCATGGTGATGTGACGTTTTAACATAAAACATACAACCAATGAAAGCACATAGGGCTTATCACTAAAATCAGGCATCTGTTCAGCCTGTATGCCCTCTGAGACAAAGAGGGGGAAATGGTATGTCTTAATCACTTTAAGACTAAAATCATGTACATTCACTGTTCTGTTTACTCATTACTGTGAGTCTCCTTCCTTCTATGTGCACACAGCATAGCAGGATTTGCCTCTTGTCTTGAAACCATCTAGGTATGACAGGCACTCCAAAAATTAAGAGATAAAAATTTAAAAACCCCTCAAATTAGTTAACAATTCACAGATCAAATTGAAAGGCTGCTGAGTATGGCATTAGGGCACAGGAAGTTGAGTTTTGTCTCCATATTCCATCAAGCTACTGCTCAGCACCAAGCCATGTCACCTCTCCTAGCCCGCGTTCCTTCATTCTTGAAGTGATATAAGTTTGGATAAACTCTGCAGTGCATGCCAACTTTAAAATCCCATGATATTCTCTCTACTGGCTGAGACTTCAGAGTTGATAGGTTGGTGGGGGGATAACTCTTGTAGCTCAATGGGAACCACCAAACTCTTTGCAGGGCTGCCAAGTTTGTCATGATCCAATGGGTGGTCACATGGCTGTAGATTTTGGAAAAGGGAATCCTTTGGCTTAATCTTTCCTTTGACCTCCATGATGCAGTGGCTTCTACAAAACTCTTTTTTTTTTCTTGACTCTCTCTAGAGAATGAGTAATCATCACTACCAGGGCCAAATATATATATATATATATTTGGGGTCAGAAAAATTGCTTTAGGTATGAACACTATGTATAAGCAGTCTCCTTACTCTTCTACACTGCCCACTGCCCCACAGGTAGTCAAAGATATTTAGCCTGCTTTTCTTCTTCAATTTCTCCTCTAGTTGCATCAGATTGAGTGCCACTTTCCTAGAGTTGAAGGTTGGAAGACAAGACTTCAGCTCTGGCTATTCCATTAAGACACTAAGTGGCTCTGGAAAAGTAGCTGCAATTTGGGCTTCTGAGTCTCCTCAAGATGGCTAGATGGAAGAGACAAACATGTCACAGAGCTCAGAAAGTTTTGACTGTAATAGAGTAGGCCAACACGTCAGTGTAGCTACTCCTGATATTATTACTGTCAGCACTACTGAAGGGTTCATTGAATTCTTCAAGGACTAGCAGCCAATATGTTATAATTCTTCTAATAATCTGGACAATAATGAAAATTTAAATAAATACTACTGAAAACAACAAAACACTCCCAGTGCTCTAAGCCCTAAAACCCAGAGGATTTTGAGGGGGTAGACATATCTGAATGTATTTCGCAAGGGACAGAATATAAACAAACCTGCTCTAGAAGTTAATCTCTATGTCACAGTCATGGAAACCTGATTGAGTAAGGACTTACTTGAGATAAATACCATGCAAGAGAGTGCTGGCAATGGCCATGTCTTGTGCACAGTGAACTCTTGGACTTCTATAATCCAGAGGAGTTACTGACAAACACAGAGTTGGAATTTCCTTTGGGGTGGCGTAGCTTGCACTGAAATGGATCCAAGGGCCCAGGCATGACTGGAACTTGATATGTTTCCAAAAGATGAAGTGCTAAAAAAAGTACACTTTCCCTTTTCCCACTGTACTTTAGTAAAACAATAAAATCACCTCAGAAATTACAACCCAGAAATTGTGTTTTGCCAAACAGAACCAAAGCAAGGTTAAAAAAAAATCAAGTGACCTATGAATACTGATTATGGCTTTTGCTGGGAACATGGACTTTTCTGCACCTCTAGGCATCCATAAAGTTCTAGCATTTTCAAAGGTGTTTGTGTCAAAATTTGAGGCCAGTAAATAACAACTTCTTTGTGTTTGTTGTTTCAATGCTGGCTGGTTCTCACCATAGGGAATTGTAGCCTTACATTCCCCTCTCATTTATTTATGGGAGACTGCCCTTGCATAGCTATTATAAAAACTCTCAAGTGGAAATACAAATCATTTTGTTGAATGACCATTCTTCATTAAATGGTGCCCATATTCATAATAAGAAAATACCAATGTGTCTCAAGTTACCTAATTCATTAGCTAATACATCCAGAGTGATTAAAAGCTCCACCGGCAATGGAGATGCCAATCTGTTAGAATGAGTGGATCTGAGAACAAAATAATTTGATTTCTCTGTCCCCAGGGCAAGCAAGTACTAAGTAAATGTTTATGATTTGAGTCCAGTAGCCTTTTGAGATGCATTTAACCAGCAAAGCATTTCTCACTAAATTAACTAATTTCCAAAACACATGTCCCCTTTCTAAACTCCTTAAGTATATTAATTTATCTTTAAGGACCAGCCCATGTTCTATTTTTTTTATTTTAGTTTAATTTAGTTTAGTTTAGTTTAGTTCAAAATAGCCCAGGCTTGCCTGAAAATTACTACTTAGCCCAGGTTGTCCTCAAACTCATGGCAATCCCCCTGGCTCAGTCTCCCACATGGAGGGATTACAGATGTATACCACAACCTCTGACTCCATCACATGTTTTTAAAAAAGTGTTTTTTCCCCCATCTTGCTTTTAAAAGCATTAGCCTCATGTTCATTGTGGGGATAGTACCTCCTTGGAAATGGAAGTGCTGGTTTCAGTCCTACTAGGAATGTCTTTCTGTATAGATTATATATATGTTTTAAACAACATCAACAGAGAAAATTTGAGCTCTAGTTTTCACTAGTCAGGTGCAAAATGAACACATGGGGATCCCTCTAGAGCCTCATACATCTCACCATGCCAGGGGGTCCCAGCCCTGGATAAACACCCAAGCCATCCAGATCACCCGTGGGCACCCCTGAAGGCTGTGACAAAAAGCTTGGGTTTAATGGAGGAGTTGAACAGGTCACTCCAGCTGCTTTAGTGCAAGCCCCTTCCAGCTCGGTGCTCTCATGTACCATGGAGACAGACTCAGGAAGAACATTTCATTCTCCGTTTCTGACCATGGAGCCAGATTGGAGTCACTGACTAAGCATCCTCAACTGACCAATGAACAGGAAGGAGGGAACCTTGGAAACATGTCCTGAAAGCAGTAGATTGTGCCATCAAAGATGGGTGTTTCCATTTTTAAAACCCAGCAGGTCTCTGCCAAATATGAGCCCTTCTGCATTTTCCATTTACTGTTTCAGTCCATAAGGTATATAGAAAATCAACTTTGGGTTCCTAAATTATGTAGCTAAACCACGTCCCCTAATCCCTGATCCCCCAAACTCCTGATTATAGCTCCATATTAGCAAAGAAAATTGGGAAGTGGGAGGGAAGGGAGGTCCTGCATGATTATGGTTGTTTTCCCCTTAAAGCAAGAAGGCTCCAAAGAAAGTTTTATCTTCTTTTGTGTAATCCACCAAGGAGACATCACTGACATTGACCATCAGCCTGTCCCCTTCTTCCAGGGAGAACATAGCTCCAAGGTAAAGGGGCTGAAACCAGTTATTGCTTATTTCACACACGGTCTTGGTCCCTGTGAGGAGGTGGGCAGGCTCCGGATAGTCGTCTGTTACCTTGGTGATAACCACGACGATGGAGTCTGGCCTGTTTGGTAGTTTCCCTTGGCTGGTGTCACCACACCTGGATGTGACCCCTCGGAATGTGATCTGGGAGTAAATGAAATAGTCTCCCGACTCTGGGATCACCAGGAATTTGTTGGTGTAGTTCATCCGGTTCTTGGTGAAGGCCAAGCCTAGTTCATGCTCCCAGTGCAGGGCTGGGAACTGGTTTTTCACATGTGGTACTGGAGCTTGTTTAAGAACTGCAAATATAAGAGAGAAGTTTAATTAGCACAGACCAGAACCTGTGGCCTTTGGTAAAGTCATGTGCTATTTTCCTGTCTGTTTCCCGTGTGTACTGTGTCTACACATGTGCATACAGGTACACGTGTGTGTGTGTGTGTGTGTGTGTGTGTGTGTGTGTGTGTGTAAGCCAGAGGTAGAAGCAAGATGCCCTCCTCAGTTGTTCTCCACAGTATTTACAGGGTTTTTCACTCAACCCGGAGCTCACCAATTTAAGTAGACTGGCTGGCTAAAACGTTGTAGGGATCCACCTGTCTCTGTCTCTCTAGTGTTAGGAATACAGGTATGCATGGCTGTGCCTAGATTTTCAGCTGGGTGCTGGGGATCTAAGTGTAAGTCCTCCTGCCTCCCAGCAGGCACTTTGCAGACTGAGCCATCTTTCCAGCTCTGGTTTCCTGCACTCTCTGTCCTTGGTGACTCCAAGAGCTTATGCAACTTATTTCACAGTCAGAACTGTGGCATTTCTGATCATTTATGTTTGTGTCCTGGGATGTGGTCATTCATATTTGACTCACAATAAATTTTTTCTTTTCTTTTTTTTGAGATAGGG
The DNA here is from genome assembly GCF_943737965.1 of Phodopus roborovskii. Classification (NCBI taxonomy): domain Eukaryota; kingdom Metazoa; phylum Chordata; class Mammalia; order Rodentia; family Cricetidae; genus Phodopus; species Phodopus roborovskii. Next base: position 22,158 of record NW_026125103.1, read on the forward strand.
TTTCTCTGTGAAGCCCTGGCTGGCCTGGAACTCCCTCTGTAGACCAGGCTGACCTTAAATTCACATAGACCCAACTGCTTCTGCCTCCAAAATCTGGAATTAAAGGTGTGTGCCACCACCACCTGGCTACATTATTTTCTTGTTTATAAATTGCTGTTCTACATGGACACAGCGAAAGTTAAGAAATCCTTTACTCTTCTGTACCTGAAAGGGATTTACTGCTAACACCTTGCTTATCCAGGACAAGTCCCAACACCAGACCATCCTAGTCCTCATTCCTGGATCCCCGAGTGATGATGAGTTCACTTGTTCTCCTCCTTGACCAATTGGAAAAAGATCCACCCAGAAAAGTTGTTCTTCAGGCCTCTCATCTCACTTTCAGCCTGCCCAGCACCCAACTGGTTGACTTAGGGCTGTGGCATTCTCGGAGTATCTCTGATAACTCTTTATCCTCCTTTCTTATGTCTGGTTTGTTCCAGCTTTTCCTATCCACTCCTTACAAGTAAAAGTTCCTGTACCTTCACTGGAGAAACTGGCAGGCTTTGTGTCAAAGCCTGCTCCCAAATGTAATATTTCCATGATTATAGCAACATCCTCCTCATCCACAGTTCTATACCTGATCATGCACCCCAATTTAGGATACAAAAATATGGGGGAGAAATGGCGTCTATTGAACACTCTCTTTTCTTTTTATATTTTCCTAAACAATGTAGTAAATCTACTTCCATTGTATTAGGTGTTAAAAGCCAGGCAGAAGTATTTAACACACATGGGGAAGAGGTGTGTAGGTTTTATTAATGCTATGTCATTTTCATATAAGGGACTTTAGCATCTGAAGATTGGACTGTCTCCCAGAGATCCTGGAAACAGTTAACCACCAATATGGAATATATGTCATGGCTGTAGTCTCCTCTCTTTCATTCTCCTTCCTTTCAGAATAATTCCTTTTGCATATATGCCATATTACTAAATCTGAGTTTGTTTTTATTTGGCATCTCTTTCCCTTTAAAAAATAAATAATACTCCTGAGAAGGAATAAAAGAGGTATAAAATCCATGGCTATTGGGGGGAATACACTCATCTTTACTAGTATTCATGTTTCAGACAAGGCCTGTTCCAGTGACAAGACAGAAAGGAGAGAGGGAGGGGAAAGGGAGAGGGTGTGTGTGTGTGTGTGTGTGTGTGTGTGTGTGTGTGAGAGAGAGAGAGAGAGAGAGAGAGAGAGAGAGAGAGAGAGATCAACCTGGTCATTACATCATAACACTGTGGTCCATTGTCCCAAAGAAGGCAGTACACAATAATGAATTACCTGAGGACATGTTGGGGACCAGAGACTCAGAACATTTTGCAATTCTTCTCCCACATTGACAAGGCCAAATATAAGTCAATGCAAATAGACTTGTGGAATGGAAGGAAGCTGGGCTCTGGGCCACTTGGGCCCAGTACCAACTCTGGTTCTACACCATGCAAAGCTCTTTAATCAACTGTGCATGTTGATTTTCTCTTCTGTAACTCAGCTTCTTGCCTGGAAGCTGAGGATAGGGCTCTTTAGAGCCTTGTTTTGAAGATGAAGTGGACAGAACAAATGTGGGCATTTTATAGATTACAGTAGGTTGGGTATAGTTGGGCTCCATTTTTCTGTTCAAATAAAGCACCATGTTTCATCTAGACAGATTAAAGAGTAAGCCTGTGCCATTTTATATATTTTATATGTTCTTATGCTTCATATGACTAATATAGACAATGCTTTTTGAAATATGTCTGTAGTTGAAGGAAATGAATAGAACCAAACTTATTTCAAACCACTGATGTCTAATAGGTTAATTTGCAACAAAACTAAGACTTTTGAGGCAACGAAACATCTTAACTCCCTATAACTGCTTTGGAAATTCTCAGCAATTACCATTATGTACTGACACTACAGTTTGGGGATAGCTTCTGTTTTAAGGAACAATTTAACAACATGCATATCCAATGGGTGAAGAGAAATCTAGACCCTGGACCTTCTAAGGTGCCCTTCCCATTCCTGAATGGACTAGGGTCTCTTTTGCAAGCTTGGTGCATGTCCTGAATGGATGTGGACTCTTCTGGTTTTAACATCAAGTGGCTCTTGCATCTTTGTCAGTCACATGTGGTGGTTTCTGTCCCTTCACTATGCATGATTTAGTGATTGACATGTCTTCTCAGATGATTCATAAACATGTCCTATTATGTCTTCAGAGAGGCAAACTCTATAGCATTGAATGTAATAAGCTGTGTTGTTAGCAGCAGTCAGAGTTGGGGTTGGAATCCTGTTGCAGTGGAAATCACAGTTGACTTTGAACTCTTCTGCTGCTTACCTATCTTACAAGGAACATGTGAATTATTGTCTGAGTTTGAGTTTCCCAAATGTTTTTCTCATATATATGTGTATATATATATATACACACATATATATACATATACATATATATATACATATATATATACATATATATATATATATAGTGTGTGTGTGTGTGTGTGTGTGTGTGTGTATCCAACTGTGTGTGCACCTGTGAAAACCAAAGCTGACACTGAATGTCGTCCTCTATTGCTTCCTACTTTAATTTTTGGGATGGGTCTCACAGAACATGGAGCTTAGTGTTGTAGCTAGTCTGACTGTCCAGTGAGCTTCTGGGATCTGACTGACCCCTCACTCCAGCATCAGCATTACAGGAATATACTACCATGCCTGACATTTTACATGGGTGCTGGGGTCTGAACCCAGGTTCATGAACAACAGCATTTCACTCACAGAGCCATCTCCCCAGACCGTAAAAGCCAATGCAGGGTTCTTTCATCTGTTATAAGTTCCAGAATTACTTGAGAGCCCCAGGTGTAGGAAAACCACTTTTTTATGGCTGGGAGTGTGTATGCCAGAAAAAAAGGTAGGGTAGAAGGTTGACTTAAGAGGAGTGAGCACCTGAGAGACATAGGTCCCTGGATCAGTGACAGGGAAGAAGAAATTACTCAAAATCCCTGACTTTCAGTTCTGTTGCCATTATGAAGCCACTACAGTGAGTTTTGGTAACTATAATGAAAGAAATTTCAGGCCTATGACCCAGGGTGTCCAAGAATGTACAGGAAGTCTTACTTGTCAGGTGTGCCCGTGGTTTGGCTCTGGAAGGTGTATCTGGAACAAAAGGAGAAATATGCTTTGAGTAATGAGTAATAGAGAAAAACAGCACCTGTGATGGGGAAAGGAATATCAACCCCATCTCTTGAAGTTCAGCTCCACACCTCATGGGCTTTGGATTGCCGTGTGGTATGGTATCTGTAGGATGTACCACTGAGGACATGGGAAACTTAGGAGTGTGAGTCTTGAGTACAAAGGACTTCAGGCAAGTTGCTTGGCCTGGGCTGTGTTCTCCTATCTCTGAGATGGGCACAGCAATCTCTACCTTGGATGTTGTGTTCATATGGTTCCTGGCTCCTAGTCAGGGCCTAATAAAACAATGGCTCATTGCTTCTTCTTCAAGGCTGTTCTGTGAGGGCCAGTTTACTTTTTGTATTCCTTATGGTTCTTTTACTATATCCACTGAAGAGTATGGATAATGCACCAGAGAAGGGATGGGGAGCGAGTAGGATCCCTTCTGCTGTTCCATAACCTTGGGCCTTTTCTCATTAGTTTTTTAGAAGGACTTTGTAAAGCAAAATATTGGCTTTTGTCTTACATGTTCTCTGCTCTAGAATCTATTGATAAAGATGATTTTGATTATAAACAGCAACATCTATTGTGTCCTTTTGCTGCTTTTGGAACTGCTGTTGGAGTTGACTAATTTCATTTACACTCGCCTTGCCAGAAAGGATAACCAAGAATGAGTGTAGAGGCTGGATTGATCTGTCTGAAGGTCGCATTGCCTAGCATTATCTGTAAGCTGGGAGCTTGGACTCAGGCCACAGACTGTCCATGTAGACAGAGCAGTGTTGTGTCTTCTAAACAATGAGTGAGGAGCCTCACTATTAAGTCTGTCTGCATCCCTTGGCTTAGCAATGTGGCAATTAAAGACCCATCTCCAACTGCCTACATCCTGAAACTATCAGAAACTCCCTTATTCCCCACAAGAAAAGGCATCAAAGTTGAACACTTACAAACTGGCTGTGCTGAAGGTTCAGACATCTGTTCTGTTATAGCCTGTTGAGAAAGAAAGATATAGTTCAGTCCTTGTAGCCCTTCTTACCTCAATATACAGAGAGAGATGCCCATAAGACTCTGAGCCTTGGTCCTTTACTGAGAGGGAAATGGTGTTGGGGTATCTCAGTTGGTGGGAGTCTTGCATCTCAGCTCTGCACTCCTCTTCTAGAGACCCCCTTGTCCTCCCTCTATCTTTATCTCTTAGCTGGAGAGCTTTTCCTGCTGTATCCTAGGAGACTTCGGCATCCTGTCATTGCTTGTAGTAAACCAACAATGGATGTTACTTTAACTTTCTTCACTATATTTTGAATATTTGAACTATTCTTTGTATTGGCATTTACTAATTGTGAATCATGGAGGACTTCATAAAGACATTCTCAGCCAAGTATATAATGTACTTTGACCATATTCATCCTCTTATATTTTGGTCTTCTCTTTTTCTCCTAAGCTACTCTTCTTTTCCCCAGATGGCCTTGCTTTTAATTTCATGTAACTCACCCCTCTATAGACATATCTATATCATCTATATTCGTATCTCTCTGTAAATGATTGCATATAATTTAGGATTCACATATGAAAGAAAACATGCAATATTTATCTCTCTGAGTCTTAAGAAATGACCCAGACAAAGAAATAATGGCTACATTCTCTTCCTATCAGTCTTGCCATTCTTCCTTGTTTCCATGGAACACATGAGGAATTCTTCCACTATCGCAATCCCAATTCATAAGTCATTTCAGATTTCCTATGGTAAAGGAAAAGCAACTATCTTGGCATCAGATGGACATGCATTTGGATTGTGATTCTGTCCTTTGTCAATGATAAGATCTTGTGAAAAACACCTTTCCTCTCTGATTTTAGTGTACCCACTTATAAACTGGGGATACTGACACCTCCAAACTTAAATGGCTTATGGAGTTGAGGTGAAGGTCAAATAAGAAAATGCTCCAGGCATTTCAAAGAGTATGTGGGTAATACAAGACTTACCACTTCCAGGCCTGAGCACAAGGCTCAGGAGCAAGACAGCCCCCCCCCAACTGAGTAATAATAACATCATCTTTTCACATGTTTGGCACCTTTACAAGCCAGTCTTCTGATTTGGATCTTGTAATTACATAGTCTCCACTAACAGGTTATTTTATTTCCCACTACTGTGGATGTCTGATTTGTGTCTACAATGTAAAATCTGCATGAGCATGTGTGTGTGTGTGTGTTTAAGGGGGTATATCTGTGTGAATGCAAAGGAATAGGCTTCAACACTGGAGAATGTTCCCCAGTGTGTCTGGGTCCTGCCTACTGCTCTCTGGGTCCTCCTAAAGCGTCCTAGCAGAACTGCATGCCTTTGGATTTTTCCTTTCATCTATTTTCTAGGTCCTCTCTGACGGCCAACTAGAGCAAATTCTATTCCTATCAAGATTCTATTGTGCTCATAATCCTGTGGTGATTCCTCATAGCTTTCATGATAAAGTTCTGTACTTTTGAAAAGTTACAGTTTATTTTTGTGTAGGTATGTACATTCACAGTGTATGTGTGGAGGTCTGAGGACAACTTGTTCTACTCTGTTATGTGCTTTCACCCTGGGGATTCTAAAGTAAGCCCCTTACTCGCAATGCCATCTCACTGTCCCCACACTTCTAATTTATCCTGACATCTTGTACCCCATCAACTTATCTGTCTTGTCGACTGTTTACTTCTATTTCCCCCATGTTTCCAGATGTAAGAGGAAACCACAGTGCACGAATGAAGAAATTTACAAGTACAAAGAGTGCAGTTGTTGCTTATTTATGCTGACAGCACATCCTCAAGCCTCAAGAAACACTATATTGAATGTTATTCACATCCTCATAGTGATGGTGGTGCTTGACGAATGTCCTACATCTCACATGTGGTGGAATAACATGTTAACTCTGGTCAGGTGACTCTAGGATTTCAGTACTGAAATCCTGGCCCTTAAAGCTTATGGACAAACCCCTGATGTGTTGAGGCAGAAGACAACAGGGTCAGCAAAGTAACAGTGGGACAAGCTCAAGGTTCGTTAAACAGGAGACTGGTCCAGAACTGTGAGGAGTTGTGGGAGCCAGTCTGAACAGATGCTTACAGGTCCTGACGTGTTAGTCAGATGATGGAGGAGCAATAGCCATGCTGAACATGCTGACAGCTTGTGCAAGAATTTCACACAGGGATAGCTGGAAAATGGCAAGGCTTCCTGCTAGGGAATGAAGACACCATACATATACCCCCAGGGTTTTGGAAAAGCCAAACAATTGCTGGGACAAACTGTCACACATCCATAATTTGCTGACTTGAGGGGCAGAGATGCATCCCAGAAGTGGCTTGGTTTCTATCTGGTGTCTGACTTACTATGGGCAGAATTGATAAAGGAATTGGTTATTTGATGAGACAGAAAGTGGAAAGTGGGATACTCAAAGAGAACTGGAGAGATCTTGATTGAATCTCCTCATGGTAAACAGAAAGTATACCTGCCTTAGTTGGATTTCTTTTGCTTCATTCACTTCTCTGCTGAGATACTGTATCATTCATCCTGCTATTGTTGCCTCAATGGACACACAGTACACATTTTGGAGCATTCCTCTTTGATAAAGACTGTGAGCATGTATCTGGGATATGCACACAGGTTCCTGATGGCTTTATTGGGTTTCTAGTACCTGGACACATTATATTCATATATGGTTGGGATGCATGGATTTTAGTGGTCCAGACCACCACTGGATATGGAGGCTGAGCTAGTGCCCTGCTGGAAAATACTGAAGACTACAGCACTCCCAAACTCTGCAGGAAACAATGAGCTGGGACTCTGTCTTCCTTTCCTTTACTGATTTTTAGAATAACGACTGTCATGGGGGGGGGGGCTGCTGCTGTAGGATGCAGCAATGAATGAGGTGTGAGGGGTAGAATAGCAGCTAGTCTGGGGAAAGTTTCAAGAGCCAAACTGCACTAGTGCCTGCTTCCCAGACAGCTGGTGGCAACACCAGGGCAATAAGACAACTTCCTTGTTCTCTTAGCCTGGTTTTCCTCATCACTTCTAAGTGACTCTGGGGTTGTGAGGAGATGACAGCTCCAAAGACTGCTACATTAGTCTCCAAATTCAAATTGACCCTGGGCCCAGGCCACGCCTCAAGAATGGGACATTTCCTCTTAACATGATTTCTCAAACCATGGACTCAGAATCAGGATGCAATTCTGTTTCTTATGATGATATTTTTCCTCTAGGAGAACTGGTTATGTAGAAGGGCAGTGTCTTGGTGTTTGAGATTTTCTGGCATTTCTCCAGAAAAATTCCTGCGAGTGTATTTTAACTAATGATCCACTTAGCCTTCCCTCCCACTCTCTGTAGTCACCTGCTCTGTCTATCCTGTTCGCAAACAGGAAGCTATATTCATTCCTTGCTGTCATAACAGCTGCAATTGAAAAGACATTCATGCTTTATGACCCAAGACACTTTCCCCAGCACGTCTACGAGCATCTGAGGCTTCCTCTCTCTGTGTGTTTTCAAAAGGATAAATCCAACTGGAAATGACTTACTTGAGGTCATTTCATTATGTCATTCTGTGTCAGCCTGGTCCAGGCTTGCCATGGTATATTTGACTTGGCATAGAATGAAGAGTCAGAGGTTTGTAGTAGAGTAAATTCGGAAATCCCAACTTAGTTATTTCTTGACTCTTGATCCCAGCCCATCATCTGACCTCGCTGATTCTTTGCTGGCAGACCCATCCTTATGGCTCAGAGAGGCCAAGCTTGAAGTTGCTATCATTTCATTTCATTTCTTTCTTTCTTTGGGACCCAGCAACAATATGCTATCTGTGCCTTCTTCTCTGGGCTTTTATTGCCTTTTCTGTAAAGAAGAGCTGCCACTGGCTCTGTTTTTAAGAGAAACAGCAGATTTTAGGATCCCTTAAATGTTTTGGGGTGGTGTTATTCCTTTTGCCAAACACAGACACTTTGTAGACTTGTAGGTCTGTGGTTTACGTCTGGACTCTGACTTTTCAGAATACCAATGTATTGAGGAAGCTGAATTGACCCCTGTCTACTTCTAATCCTCAGCTTGTTGCTCTTGTCAGCTGTTATGTGGCATGAGGTTCGGTCTGGGAGATGACTTTACGCTGTGCAAGAGCTGTGGTATCTGCTGGCATGCGTTCTCTGGCTGGATGAGGACACAGGAGTTTGCCCAGCTAGTATGGTTTTCACTGTGGTACAGGCTCGATTGAGGTAGTGACGTGTGGCCCATGAAGTGACCATTGTGTGCTGCAGCCCTGATCACCTGGGAGGTGCACCTGCAGCTTGCTCTCTTGTCCTGCTTTTGAACTGCCACTGTGTTCCCTAACTTTAGAGATAAGCCACTCTTCCAAGGTTACAGCAGGGGTGGCTTCACTGTGGGATCGACTTGTCCATGAGTCTTTTATCTCATCTGTTTGTGTCTTTGAGAAAATGCGGAGGGTTATGGCTATTGTCTACCTTCAAAACAGGAAACACCTTGGCAAATGTAAGAGGCCTGACTATGACAAAGCGAGTAGGGAGATCCTCTGGGGAGCATCCCTTCTTTGCCTCTAGCTTCCTAGGTGCCTAATAGAATTCCCACTATAGTGCTAGGAAGAAAGCACATTGACTCCCTCACTTTATAGAGGGAAGGCTGGTATGTACCTAGTACTTTATCTCTCTTTCCATTCAGCAAACACAAAGTGAGTGTTTTTGCCAGTCACAGCTAGGTACCTTTCCAAGAGGAAATAGAGCTAGTATTTATTGACCATTTACTGTGTTCCAGGCTTTTCTGGAGTGTGAGGTAGGGGAGGGAGTACAGAGAACAGTGGAGCCTTGCAGGGATTATCAGAGAGGTGGAGAAATGAGATTAAAGGGGACTAAGAAGAACATTGGGAAGTAAGTGGAGAGGGGACAGAATGCAACCAGCGATGAGCAGGAAACCCTGCCACACTGTCCAGGTAATTCATTGCAGCAGAATTCAGTACCATTCTATGCCTGGTGTGGCCCAAGAGGCTTCAGAGTGCTCAGTTCTGGCAAGGTGTGTGTGTGTGTGTGTGTGTGTGTGTGTGTGTGTGTGTACGATAACACCAAAGACCTGGCCAGAGGGGCCAGTGTACCTGTTCTGGAGCAGTGACAACTATTCGGGGCTCTTTAGGATACCTGGACCATGGCCAAATGCACCCAAGGAAAGTAGTGGTTTGAGGGGAGAGGTTGTGGTGATGGGGTAAGATTGGGGTGCAGAAGGTGGCGTGGAGATACTCGTAAGGTCAAGAAAAGCCCCACAGCACCAAAACCTGCTCCTTCTTCCATGGCAGATTCCACAGCAGGTGGGGAAGTTGTGCTCTGTGAAGTAATCTCCCAAGTAGGGAATTTCCCTGCTCAGCATGATGTAAGTGCTGCTGTTGGCTAATCTCCATAATGCCAGACACCTTACATACCTTATTTCTAATTATCCACATTTTATACAAATGCAAGCAAAGCCCACAGGAAGGGAGATGGTGCCCTAACTAGTGGCCAGTTTAGAATTTGGACTGGGTTTGAGATTTAAATTCATGACCAGTGGCCTTTCCAAAATTCAAGTCAACCCACTGTCTTTCATACATCTGACGATCCTAAAACACTGCATCACCTGTATTTGTTTTTGAAAGTAGAGAACATATACCATTTTGTTTAATGAATCTTTATAAACATTTCTCTCCTTCACCAGTGGCTCAGCCACCCACTTCCCCCTCCTTGCATGTTAGCAAAAAGCACTAACTTCTCAGCTTTTCCTGGGATACACCATGCACTGATAAACACATACACTTAGGTGAACGCTTTCAAAAAATAAAGCATTTATGTATGCTGTGAGCCTCTTGGTTCTTTACGGTGAACTTGTAAGTGCTGGGCTGTATCAGTTTGCCCATACAAATAACGCAGCAATCTCTTTGTGCCTCTGTCACCTCCAAGCAGACGGCCTGTGATGCGCATCACATCTTGGTTTAAGTATTATTCAGTAATAAAAGTATTTCTCTTCTGCCTTTCTCAAGAGAGAGGTCTTCTCTCTTGAGAGAGAGGTTGGGAGACAATTTTGTTTTCAATTATATTTCTTCGGCATGAGAGCCACAGGCCACCTCTCCGATTCTCCCCATCCCCCTCTCCAGCAGCCCTAATTTCCTGCCAAGCTAGGTGTCTTTGGTGGGTGATTCTGAGAGTGCTGTAGATTTGATCTGCGAAACTCTTCTCTGGGCTGCCATGGGGGTGCTGGAAGTGGCTATGAATTTCCTCCATGGCATTGCTGAATGTAATCTTCTTGCTGCATGATATCTAGAACCTAGTGCAGTGTGAATAACCACTGCCCAAAAGTAGAGTGGGGATCAGGTTGTCTGGTTTTAAGCTTGGATCTGTCTCTGACTAGAGGTACTAGCTTGGAGAAGTCTCTTCATCCCTACCCCCACAGTTTTCCTAGCTGCAAAACAAAGGCTTGTGGGCTGCCCCACTTCCAATGAAATGCCTTACTTTGAACTCAAAGGAAATTGATCAGGACCTCAGGCACAGCCTTATATCTCACAGGTACCTTCCTGGCCTATTGTAGAATTTCTTCTTGGAGCCATGCCACCCTGCCTTGTGGCCAGGCTAGGGAGCACTCTAGCACCCATATGTGGAAGTGGCCTCTTTTCAGTTTCATGCATCAACATTGAAGCTCCTTGAGGCCCAAGGTCAAGTTTCCCTGGTGGTTGTTTGGTGCCTGGCATAGAGTGGCAATCATATCCCAGCATCTTGAGCATGCCATTCAACCACATTCCAGGCATGCCAAATACTCCTGCTCCTGCACTAGTCTCATTAAAGCTGTCAGCACGCTGACAGAAACGCCCTCTCCTGGCTGAAAAGGAAAAGCTGGAAGACAAGAAGCAAGGAGCCTGTTTCTCACTTGGCCAAAAATGACTGAGCTGGGTTTTTAAGCCCAGGGCCCTGAGAGCCATATTTTCTCCTAGTTTTCCCTCCTTGGGTCACACATTCTGCCCTCTCCCTTGAGCCGGTATTTCTTTTTTAGGAACCCCAGTTCCATATCTGCCATTCTCAGTGTGGCTCCTTCCTGGTGAGGCTAGCCTCTTGGCATGGCTGCTCCCTGGATTCTTTGAACCCTGGCTTCCACTTGAGTCCGGTCAGAGGGATCAGAGGTCCAAAGGGGGAAATGGCAATGTTTCCTGCCCCCTCTGCCTGCACTTTTCTCTGTCCAAACTTTTGCATCCTCCAGTCAGGCCCTTCCCAAGGGTTAGCTTCCTACTAGATTCCTATAAGACATTTGTTTTCAACTTTCCTAATGCTGCGGCCCTTTAGTACAGTTCCTCATGTTGTGGTGACCACCTAACTATAAAATTATTTTGTTGCTACTTCATAACTGTAATGAGTCATAATGTAAATGTGCAGGATATTAGACATGTGAACTCACAGGGGCCGTGACCCACACGTTGAGAACCAGCACTCTACAACTCCCTTAACCCACATGCCAAGGGATTGGTGGTGGCTGCTTCCCAGGCTGCTGACCCTGGATGCTTCCCGTTGCTCGTTGCTCTGCATTCTTCCTGCCTGTGCATCTCAGCAGCAGCCCCTCTTTAAGCCTATACAAGCTGTTTATAAATGTTTTTCCCCCCTTCAGCACTCTCCTCTGAATGGCCAGATGCTTCTTTTCAGGACCTGGATGGCTCCCTGCATCTCTATCTTACCCCCTTTCTTTTCTGTTTTGATGCACTAAGACAGCCCAGAGCTTGGTTCAACAATGGCCTCAAGCATGCCTATGGCCACCTCCCCCACTCCAGGAGATCACTTTCTTCATGATGGGATGGGAGTCATTAGGTATCAGCATGGTCAAGCCTTGGGTACCTGAATAGGAGAGGCAGGAAGGGGACTCTGAGTGTTTGCTGTTTGTGATACTTAGCTTCCTCCTGTCCGGTCACTTCCCCTGCTGATTTCCTTCCCGAGGACTAGATGGCCTTCTTTGGCTTCTGCTAACATGGGGCTTACAGACAGCATACTGGTGGTAGGATCCTAGTGCATGCAGAGCTCAGGGAGACACAGGTGCTGGAGGCCACTTAGTAATACTGTGTTCAAGACAGCTGTCCTCTTCTGACCAGGGTTCCCTGAAGTACCTCCTGTGTGTGTGTGTGTGTGTGTGTGTGTGTGTGTGTGTGTGTGTCCTGGGGTCAAAGCCTGACCTCCCGTTTTCCCATTCCTTACAGTTCCCTTCTAACCTAAGCAGCCTTCCTGGTCTATTTGCACATGTCTACATTTTATAACCCATGACATGTGGCTGCCTGAATCACTGTTTGTTGACCCTGATGGAGTGCCAGGAGTTACATATTAGCCACAATGTGGAAATTGCCCAGGAGTGATTAGAGACCAGGTTTCCAATTAAGCCTCCCAATTTCTCTTTTAGAATTGAATCCTTGGGACTAACATTGAATCAGATCACAGATCATGAGGGCATTTCCCCCTAAAGAATAGTCTTCAAATAACACCCTTTGACCTTTCAGAACCTTCCTGGGAGTTCCCAGTCATGTTCTCCTCCTGGACACCTGTACCCTCATTCCCCTAACCTACAGCCTTTTGGTGACAGTCTCTAGCCCAGGGAGATCTTAGGGTCATTAGGTTCTTATTTGAGTACTGAAGAACATTTCTAAACCCCAGAAGGCGAATTGATTAAACAAATTTTAGCACACACATATAGGAACATAGTATAGTAATCCATACATCATGCTGTCACGGAGTCATTAGCATACAAACAAAGCTTCACATTATGTAGGAAACGCAGGGTAATCCCATTTTACCAAAACTAGAAAGGAATTATGTACTTTAGATTGTTAATAGTTTTCACATCTAAGAATTTCTGAATTCTTAATTTCCTTGCTTGTGATTTCTGTTTCTTTTCCTTCAATAATCATGCATTATGTAATAAAATTTAAGAGCATTTTGTTTGTAAGGAAAAGGAATGTTTCTGAAGTATCAGTACACTATGATTGCAATTATAAAAAAATGGAGTGTGAAGTTATTCTTGTATAAACATGAGATGAAACAATTCAATTCCCTGGAAACACAGAGTTAAGAACCAGATGGGACCTCTCCACCTCTCACCCTCCCATTCTGTATTTTCTTTGTCCGGGGGAAGTTAGCAATGCTATCCATGGACAGACAGCTCTGTCATAGGTCCTAAGCTGGACTGTGCGGCTGCCTGCAGAGACCATTGATTCTCTAGGCAGGAGCAAGCTTACTTACCCGCAGTGCACAGTCTTTTCCTGGGGCCCGGAGCTGGTCAAGCATCAGGAAGGTGCTAAGTCCTGCTAGGATGGGCAATGACAACAGGCAGCAGATGAGAGCCAAGCATGTTTTGTTCCTGGAGGCTTGCCTGGCCCTGGCCTCTGGCATCTCCACTCTGGCTGCTTCCTCGAAGCCCAGCCCCAGCTCCTCAGTCATGCTTCTGCTCTCCTGGAAGCACTTCTGACTCCTTCTGACCAGAGACCCCCCATTAAATAAGAAAGCAGCTGTCACATTGGATGACTTAATGTTCTGCCTCTCCTCCCCTTCTTATTCCCCCCTCCCTCTGACAACCCGCTGCAGCCCGCCCTGCCCGGCTAGGGAATGTGCCGCCTACAACAGAAACCAAGTTTGGTTTAAGGAAAAAAAAAAAAAAAAAAAAAAAAAAGAAGAAGAAGGAGGAGGAGAAAGCTTTCCCAAGCATATTTATATACAGTACGCTCATGTGCTCTGTCCTTCATTTACAGAAGGAAGTCAGGAAAGTCCCTGGAGGAGGAGAACCAGAATGTATTAAGTCAGTGGGTCAGTGGGTGGGGCATATTAAAATGTACCTGCTCCCTGCACTGGACTCCTGCCAGATGGGCTGGACTGAGGAGTGTGTTCCTTCTGGAAGTGAAAGTGAGGGGCTGGGAGGTGTGTGGCTTGCAACAGGAAATGGAAATCACGTTTACATCAGTCCTTTGCCAAGTGCTTCTTAGCCTCGTGCCCAGACAGCAACTCCCTGTCATTGTACAGATGGAAACATGGAGGTTCTGAAAGGTACCTGCTCTAGGTCATTTTGGGAGTAAGAGAGCAGAGCCAGGATTGTGTCCATTAGAGATGAGAATTGCCTGTGAAACATAAGGACATCTCTCTCTCTCTCTTTTGGCTTTTGGAGACAGGGTTTCTCCATGTAGCCCTTACTATCCTGGAACTCTCTCTTTAGATCAGGCTGGCCTTGAACTCAGAGGTCCATCTGCCTCTGGAGTGCTAGGATTAAAAGCATGTGCCACCACTGCCTGGTTCACATAAAGATATTTCTAACCTGTTGAGGACAGTCCATGAAGAGAGTATCCAGACATACCTGGGAAAGTTAGAAGTAACTGTCAGAGAGATAAGGACATGGACTCTATGCTCCTGTGTCCCAAAGTTAACTTACTACTAATGCTTTGCCTTGCCTGTGTTGGCTGTGGATGGGGAAGGGTATGACATAATGGCCAACACAATATGGCAAGGGGTAACACTCACCAAGCACTTGCTTTTTAACTTATTGCTGGGAGTTAAGTATGCCAACTACAATCTATTTACTCCACACTAAGACAACTGTTTTTTTTTTTTTTTATTAATTGTTTTTTTGAGACAAGATCTTGTTATGTTGCTTTGGCTGTCCTGGAACTCACTCACTAGGTAGACTGGCCTGGCATCATACTCACAGAGATCTTTTGCTTCCCATTCCAGTGCTGGGACTAAAGCTGTGCAGCACCATACCTGGTCCTGAGGTGACCTTTCCAGGTACGAGCTTCATAGATGAGGTAACTGAGCACAGAGTCACAGAGAGGGCATGACTACAAAAGCATCTGGACTCAGGCAGACTGGCTTTCAACTGTAAACATCACCTTCTGTGCACACATTCACAAGTTCCTTGTACCTGCTCTGTTTGGAGGCATGACCCCCTCTAGTGAGGGTGTGAGGAGGCCTTTTGGAGAGGGGGGTGGGGTTTGAACTTGGTGTTGCAGATAGGGAGGAGTGACATGACTTCAGAGAAATGTAGAGGAGAGGAGCCCTTATACAGGTGGGCTATAGAAACCAGGAATTCAAGGCCAGTGAGATGGCTCAGCAGGTGAAGGTGATGACTTGAGTTTAATATTTGAAGCCTATGTGGTAGAGAGAACTAACAAGTTGTCCGCTGACACAGTATACACACAGAATAAATGTAAGACTAAACAATGAAGGGGGGGGAGAGAAAAAGGAAAAAGAAACCAGGAAAATGGATGGTCTATGGCCTGCTTGTGGCCCCTTGTACCTTGATCACAACCCAAACTCAGTACTTGGGAAATCTCTTGGGCTGGATCTTGCTTATTGCCAGTCTTCCCTAGGGCTCGGCCTCATCTCTTCCTACCTTCTCAAGCTGTAGTTTCTCCAGTCCCCTACAGACTAGTGCTCCCCTGTGGCATTTTCTGTGCTGTGGAAACTATTTTCCTCTTCTTATGCCTAGCCATCCTATATTCGTCAGCTGTACTTACAACCCTTTCTTGCACCCCCTTCCTCCAACTGGATACGATGCTATCTTCAGTGCTTGTCCCATCTTCTTTTGACGTGGAATGCTTCATACTAGACTTGCATTGCAGCATGGGAGGGCAGGTGCTAAGCCAGGTCCATCCCTTGTGGTTGTTGCTCCTAACATGGTAGTGGTTATAGACTGAACTCATAGCTAACACCCATTGAGGTGAATTCCAGCAAATAGTGCTTTTTATGTCCCCTGTTTACTCATGCTAGATTTAACAAACCTATTAAGAAATGGATCTTTGAAATCAGTACAAATCTTTGCTATTGTAACATTTCTTTAGGTGATGGAGGATTGTGCCATGCAACAGATGCTCCAGCTTGTTTAACCTTACCCACTGAAGGGCATTCAGGTTACATCTGATCATTATGGATAAAGCTGTTACTAATACTCATGGAGAGATTTTGTGAAAACTTTTATTTCTTTGGCATCAGTGACCAAGAGTGACTTTGCTGAGCTGTGTGGTGAGCACATATTCATTGTGTAAGAAAGTACTACAGTTGCTTCAGAGATGCTGTACCTTTTCATTCTCATTAGCAGCATGTCAGTGATCCAACAGATTTTCTAGAATTTGGTGGTGGTACTTGTTTTTATTTTATGCATTTTCATTTGTATGGTGTGTGCGTGTATGTACAATGTGTGTGTATATATACATGTCACAGTGTGGATATTGGTGTATATGTATGTGATGTATATAATGCTGTATACACACATATGCCACAGAATGTGTGTATGTATGATGTGTACGTGTGTGTATGTATAGGTCAGAGGACAACTTTGGATGTCAGTCCCTGCTTCCCATTTCGTTTCAGATAGGAATTGCTTATTTGCTGCTATGTAGGCCAGCTTAACTGGACTGAGAGCATCTGGGGATTTTCTGCCTCCCATTTTCCTGTAGGATTTCTGGGATTACGATATGCACCATCACAACTGGCATTATGTTAGTTCTAGGAATTTGAACTCAGTTCCTCATGCTTAGGTTTCACACTTTACCCACTGGGCTATGTCCCTAGCTCACTTTAGTTATTCTTGTTTGTTTGTTTGTTTGTTTGTTTTGAGACAGGCTTTCCCTCTATGTGGTCCTGGCTGTCCTGGAACTTACTATGTATACCAGGCTGGCCTAAATCCACCTGCTTCTGCCTCCCTAGTGCTGGGACTAAAGACGTGCACCCTCCACACCCAGCATGTTTTAGCTATTCTGATATATAATATAGTAACTCACAATGTTTTTGATTTGCATTTCCCTAATGACTAATGATGTCAAATATCTTTTGATATGTTTTTTTGCCATCTGTAAAACCCTCTTTGGTGACTCAGGCATCTATTTTGGTTGTAATAAGTATTTCTTCTTTTCTGTATTCTCAATGGATTCAAAGGCAATGGTAATCAGTTTGTAGATAAAAGAGTTAAGGAACTCATTAATGAAACAGCAAAAACTAGATAAAAAGCCCCACTTTCATAAATTTTATAGAGCAGTCCCGTCTTGTCCCATAGGGAATATGTTTGCATTTGCCTTGTAGATGCCTGAAACTACAAGTAACCAAATGACAGCATTCCACCTCCTATGGTGCAGTTTATGATCAGTGATACTCAGACAAACCCACTGAAGGCAAAAAATACTGTAAGTTGGAATTGTATAGAACACATTTCCCTTATTAACCATCATAGCTTAGTGGCATGGGGTGCTGCAGAGTTTTTATTGAGTGGCTGATGAGGGCTGGGGAGTAATGTAGCTGCTGAGAATCCCCAGGAGTATGTGTCTTAGATTGCTAGGAAAGATACAATAAAAACTATACATTGCTTTTGTACCATCATGAAGAGGAAAATTGTAAGTCAAACTACATACACTGGGGGCATTGTATGTACCTGTGACAAAAAATAGGCACAGTAAGAAAATAGCTGTAACAACTGATGGTAAAATAGAACAATTGAATTGTAACACCGCACTCTAATAAAATTGCCAGCATCACTACTGGTACACTTTGAAACCTCTCTTAAATAAAATAAAGGATAGTTGGTGGTACTCAGGGAGGCAGAGGCAGGCAGATCTCTGTGAATTCAATACCAGCCTGATCTGCAGAGATAGTTCTAGGACAGCTAGGGCTAAACAGAGAAACCCTTTCTCATAAAAACAAACAAAAACAAAACAACAACAAAAAACAAACAAAAAAGAGAGAAAGAAAGGAAAAAGAAAATAAAAGCCTGTGTTAACTTCTCCCAGAGGCAGAAGCCTAATGTTTCAAGGGCAAGACTTTAAGAAGAAATTCAATGATCAGAGAAATGATCCAAATCATCTCTACTCTCCAGGCTCTGTTCTTCCCATCATGTGGGACTGTAAAATGGGGGTGGGGCCAGAATTCTGCGATTGTGAAGGATGCTTCAGCATAATATCTAGGGTTTCTGTGACTCTCTCTGCCTGCCCTTCCTTACTCATCTTTTGGTTTCCCCACTATCTCTGCATGGTCGCTCTAGCATCATGGACTAATTCTTTCTCCATGGTGTACCATGAAGAATGAGACTGGACAGCTGGTAGGTGACAGTAGATGCTTACCCTGTTGCTTCTTGATTGGGAAAAGTAATTATTTTTCTTAATTTAAAATTATTTATTTTATTTTTTGAGATTATAATTATTCAATTATCCTTCACCTTTAATCCCTCCAAAGCCTCCCATATGTCCATCCTTGCGCTTCTTTAAATTCATGGCCTCTTTTTCATTACTTGTTGTTACATACAGGTATGTTATCTGTATATACATATATATTCCTAAATATGTAAATACAACCTGCTCAGTTTGTATATTGTTACTGGTGTGTGTGTTTTCATGGTTGGACATTTGGTATGGGGTAACTAATTGGTATGCTCTCCCCTGGGGAATCCCCTTTCCCACTCTAAGAATCCTCAATTGCCTGTAGTTTTCTATGTAAGGTTGAAATTTCCTGGGCTTTCTCCCATTCATAGTGTTATGCCTATTGCCATTATCCTGTTCAGCTCATGCATCTGCCATGGCAGTTCTGTGAAGATTTCGAACTCACTCTTGTGTGTCCAGCCCATAATTCAATCACAGCAGTCTTATCACATAGTACTGATGTGACGTATTTGTACAGTACTCTTGCCCACCAGCTGGCAAACATCTCGCAAGCAACAGATAAGCCTTTTAAACTGATAAATGTTTCAAGTTCAAGATATAACTGATAAATAAATGTTTGGGGGGAACTCCATATGTGGCCAGGGCTCAGTGAGTGGACATCAATGTTGAGACAGTTTATCACAGGCTGGAAGGATTCAGGACAGTTTAAACAGCCGGGAGTGGTTTGGCTTGAGTTTTCTGATATATTTCATGAATAGAGATAGGGAGTATAAGGATGGAAATGAGGGCCATTGTTGGGGGTGACGTGTTGAATATGAAAAGTAAATAACCAGAATTCCGTGCTTGACGGCACCTGACTCTGGCTTTGAAGAGTCAATATTGCCAGTGCTGTGGTTATTAGCTATGGGGAAGCCTAGAAGACTATCAGGAGTCTTGATACTGGCTGGTCTAGGGAAGAGGGAGAATAAGAACAAATGTCTCAGCATTTTCTGGATGGTTCTCAGAATCATGTGTGTGTGTATACACATGCACCTAGGTATGCTCAAATGCACACATGTTAGTAGAGGCCATAGGCAACTTGATGTCTTCCCTTAGGTGCTATTCACCTTGTTTCTTGGACAGAGTCTCTTACTGACCTGGAGCTTGCTAATTAGGCAAATAGCCAGTGAGCTCCAAGGGTCCTCCTATCTTTATCTCTCCCTGTGGCTTCTGGGGGATTGGATTCAAGAGATCTCCATGGTCTCAAGGTAATTAATTACTTTCTTAACTGAGCCATTCCCGAGTGCTAAGACTCTGCATTTATATGATCTTTCTTGAATCCCGTGAGACCTTGACAGCTTGGCATTGTTCCTCTAGTTTTGAAGAGTAGGAAACAAAGCCAAAAAAGCAAAGCAATTTTCACTTGCTCAGAATTGCCAAAGAAGTGAGTGGTAAGGTAGAAGCTGAAGTTGAACTCAGGCTTCAAGATTGCTGGGCCTGAATTCTGTTCCTTCCAGAGGTTGTGGCCAGCAGAGGTCAGGGTAGTTAGAGAGACCAGGCTCTGCCAGAAAAGGCTGTGGGAAATGAGCAGGAGATGAGGCAGCACAAGGGAGTGGGCAGGCTCCTCTGGAAAGGGTAGATGAAGCATTGGGTTCATAGACAGTCTGGCCTATGTCTCTTCTTCCTAACTATGAAAAACTTCCCAAGGGTCACAAGCTTAAAACATCTTTCCTTGGAAGGCTTCTGTAGTTGGATGTAGAGCTGTAGAGCTGAGGCTGTGGGGAGGGAGAAGTGTTAGAACTCCTGCCAAGTGCAACAATTTGGGAATTTAGAGATATGAGGTGGATGGAATTCAAGTGTTGAGCAGTTGGGGCTAGAGATGAGTAACTGTTAGTGAATAGCTCCACTATCAGTGGAAAAGGAAGTGATTCAAAGAGGGCTAAACAGACTCTCTAATCAGAAAATGAAGACACAGGTGAAGAAGTCAGTTAGTTTAATACCTACAGGGGTGACTGAGGGCCCAAACAACTGGTTTGCCCAGAGCCATTTTTTTTCTAAAAATCCATGAGTTACAATAGCACATCACTGGAGGCAGTAGATATGAGCAGGGAGGGATGGAAATGTGAGTGAAGGGAGCAGGAAGACCCAAAGTTAGGAAATACAAGTACAGTGGCACATGGTGAGATAACAGGCCAGAGAAGCAGGAACGAGTGGAAACCAGGGCAAACTGTTGGAGATGGAAAGACGGGGGGTTGACAGCAACAGGACACAGGAGTCAGTGATGTGGATGATCACTGAGCAATCATGCTAACTAGAGAACACAGAAAGAGTGCTTGAGAGCAATGGCACATTCCTTAGCAGGGTACTGCAGTCTGATACCTCCATGCTTTTGACTCCTCTTAGTCCTTTATGGTGGTTCAGCAAAATACCTTGCACTGGGTAGTTTATAGATCTATTTACTGCTCGTTGTCCTGGATGTTGGGAAGCCCAAGACCAAGGCACCAGCAGATCTGATGCCTGGTGAGGTTTCACTCTTTCCTTCGAAGATGGAGCCTTCATGCTCTCCTAATGAGGTAGAAGGCACAAATCAGCTTCTTTGTGTGGTGATATCTTGTTTATACTCTTAACAAATAAAGCTTGCCTGAAGATCAGAGGATGGAGCTAGCTGCTAGCTAACCATAGAGGTCAGGAGGTCTGTACAGATAGACAGGAAGTGAAATGGCTGGGCAGAGAAAGGAATATAGTTGGGAAGAGACAGGAACTTGGTCTATTTTTAGTCTGAGGATTTCATAGCAGTAAGAGCTCTAGTGGCTGGCTGCTTCTCTGATCTTTCAGCTTTCACCCTCTAAGATCTGACCTTTTAGAACTTGTGCTATGTCTTTAGGAGTCCTTTTTAAGTGTACCAATCCCACCCACGAGGCCAGAGATTGGGTGGTCTCTTCATATTACTGATCTCCCATGGGAGATCTCACTCCCCTCTGAGGAGTGGATGGTGGGTGGGATGGGGAAATGGTGGTGGTAGGGGGTGGGAGGGCGGGAGGGAGAGGGAACTGTGATTAGTATGTAAAACAAGATTTTTAAAATTTGAATAAATATCAATAAAAAATATGCATAACTAAAACAAAGATGGCTTTGTGCCATACTAATTTTCTGAGGGGAGGCTGACATTCAGCCCTCCATGACATGGAATCCTCTGGGTCAAAGGTGGCTGACATGGAGACTGTGAAGCTCCCTGATGGGTATTCTTCCTCAGAACACTCTCCTATAGGCTGAGCTGCCTTTGTGTGCCAGCCTTACTTTGTGAGTGATATATGGGGAAATTTCGCCTCCCATTGTAGGGTTGCCACTCATTCAACACACCCCAGAGCCTATTGAACTGGGGGGAAATGAAGGGCAAGGTTAGCCTGCTGATTGCTGCAGTGGGACAGCCTCCCTAATGTAAGGACCTTGAACAATAAAAGTTTATTTTTCATATCATATTGAGGAGCACTTGTTTTCCTGATCAGTCGATTTCTGTTATGGACCTTGGAGGCCTGGCCATGAAGTGATCATTCTCATAGATTTGGATGTATGAAAGCAACCGCACATGGGCCTTTATTGATAATCTCTGGTTCGTCTCACTGTTTGGTTCTTGTTTGCCTATGACTTCTTCCACTTTGACTCTCTACTCCCTCTTATTGCACAGATCTTTTTAAAGGAAAAATTTACATATTCTCTCTCTGTGTCTCTGTCTTTGTCTGGCTCTCTGTTTCTATTTCTCTCTGTGTGTCTCTCTTGTGTTTGTACATAGGGTGTCCTTCCCTGTGTGAGTAGGTCAGAAGTTGACTTTTAAGTATCTTTCTCTATAACCTCTTTCACTCCCTCCTTCTCTCCCTCCCTCCTTTTCTCCCTCCTTCCCTACCTTCCTCCCTCTCTCCCTCCCTCCTTCCCTCTGCCCATCTCCCTTCTCCTTTTCTTCCTCCCTCCCCATCTTTTCTTTCCTTACTTTTCTTTTCTTTGAGATAGTCTATCCCTGAATCTAGTGCTTACTGATTGGCTGGAGTGGCTGACCAGTGAACTCAGCATGGCTCCACTCCCTCGGTGCTGGGGTTACAGGCATACACCATCACATCCAGTTTTTATATGGGTTCTGGTGATCTAACTCAGATCCTCATTAGGGAGTGCTTCTCCCACTGAGCAACCTCCCTAGCTACACTGCTTCTAAAACTGTTAGTTGCAATCTCATATAGGCTCAGGTAACTGAACTTGGGGGGAAGGTCATGAAAAATTTGCTAACAACACTGGAGCCTTGGTTCTGAACACATGTACTTTGTACTGTGCATACCGTCACAATGTGCAACTCCAGTGAAGCCTGCTTGAAGCACCTCAGCTCAGAGTCAAGTGTGCTATATGGGATGAATTACTGTGTCTTTGTTGTATTTACAAAGTTTTTCTTTTAGGAGCAGAACAACTTTATTATAGAAAACAGACATTCAATAATTTCCTGTCATTATTCTTCAGCTTGTGGGTAACAGATTGGTAATCCTTGGGTCATGTTGTATTAGACTTAAAAAAAATTCATTGTTAAGAGCTGGGTGTTGGTGGCCCATGCCTTTAATCCCAGCACCCAGGAGGCAGAGACAGGCAGATCTTGTGAGTTTGAGGCCAGCCTGGTCTACAGAGTGAGTGCCAGGACAGGCTCCAAAGCATACAGAGAACCCCTGTCTTGAAAAACAAACAGACAAACAAATCACTGTTAAAGCTACTGATGAGTTTCATTAAAAAAAATCACTAAATGGATTTGGCTCAGATTGGGACAGACTTCCAGGCAACCTCTAAAGCAGCCCTAAGTGTGCTTTAGCCATTCTGTACTATAAATTGTGTGAAATGACCTCCTCAGCATGGACATTGTAAAGTCAAAATGTCAGCCGACTCTGAAAAATGTTGGAGATGCTCTCCATCATGCTGTGCCAAACATCAGCTGAGGTTTAACAATTTATGTAAAAATAAGCAAACATCCACCTTGCCAGTAGGCAAACTTTCTTTCACCTTTAATAAATAGCAAAATTATATGCATATCAAGGAATTGTTTTCACACAGTTATGCCTTACTGTGAGTAAATAATTAATGTATATGGTTATACAAATACTTGGGGTTTCATAGAAATTTTGCAGGCACTCACTGCAGATGCCACTGTCCACTATGGTTTCTTGCTGTCAACCATGACCAACCTCATCATATTTTCCTGTATTTCGGCTTATGGCAAACCCTTGGGCTTTGCAGCTGTTTGTAAACCAATTCCAAAGGCAGTGGACAACTTCGGTGCTCTGCTACTAGTGAGAAAAGAATCGCCTATAAGAGCCACTCCTTTCACAGGCTCATTTCAGGACTGAAGTGCCAGGATGGTGACTTTACATGTTATAATGGCACTGGTTACAAGTCCATCTCAGGGACAAACTTGGGACTAAAAACTTCATCCTGAAGCTTACAGGTCTCAATAGCTCATCCATGGTACATGCTGCATCATACACAAGTGCCTCCTTGTTTTTCATCTCATTGACAAGCCTGAGTGGCTGGATGGTAGCCTGTGGTCTCCAGGAAAGGAAAAGAAGGCAGGGCATCATCAAAGCCTTGAATCCCATTGAGTCCAGGAACAGCAAGACCAGCATGGAGATTGCCATTGCCTACTATGGACAGCTTAGATACATTAGATTTGAATATGTCTTAACCACCAGTTTCATTCTTCTGTCACTCAGGAGTGAGGCTCCCACCCCATCTGCTCTCAGTTTCCCAAAATTGTTTTGTTCTCAACCCCTTTCCAAGTCCAGCTGGATTGCTGAGTACATGACTATTAATAAAAACTAAATAAACATGGTTAAACGTCACCCCCCTCAACCCCTTAAATAAAAAGGGGTCATGGCTGGAAACACATTGAGAAACCTTGTCTTACTGTAGTGTCCACACTTCTGTCTGTTGCTTTAATACCCTTTGGGTGGGATGAGCTAGCTCTAAAGGCAGTGAATGAGGAAAAGCCTTCTGGCCAGCACAATGCCTGCAGTGGAAGAGAAGTGATCCCTTCCTTCTCTGAAAAGAAAAGTGGTGCTCAGGTTCAGGCTTGAAGATTTAAAGAACTGAAACCACTCTGCTTGGGACCTTGAGGTAGCTCGTTTACTCTACTCAGTCTTCTGCCAGCTGCCATTGCAACAACCGAGACGCCCACTTTAGCCGGGGAAGAAAGGACAACCGAAAACACATTCAGTAAGGTCTTCGCGGGGAATCGTGTCATGCAAATGTCCCTGTCTCAGAAGTCTGTCTGTCCAAGAATGCAGCACACAGACTGGTTGTTTTTACTTTTGCTTTTCTATTTCCAAATATGAGACAGTCGAGATGTCAGGAGACCAGTCAGAAAGTTGTTGCATGACTTCAAGCCATCAGCATACCCACTCCCCCATCTCCAGGAAAACCAGAGTTCTCATGTGGGCATGAAGGGAGTGGGCCGGTGTGGGGAAATGTGTTTCCTGGTGAGCTTGGCTGATTTTAGAGAACCAAGCCTGATGTTTAGGAACTGGCTGTTTCCTATAAGCATGGGTATGGAGGCCCACCCTGGGACTGTGCTGGTAGCAGTCTTGGTTGGTAGGTCAAAGCATATGACCTGGAGTGCTGCTCTTGGCTGTGTTCCTTACCTCCTTTAGGTGTGTGATGTTCTGCTAACTGTTGATCCCTCCTGTAGCCTCCATGTGTTCTCCTTGACAAGGTGATAACAATACAGCCATATTCCGTGAAGACAGAAGGCATCATGTACATGAGAGCATGTACAGTGCTCTCATCTCTTTCCTAACTGAGGTCAGCCTTGGCTGACATAGATTGGGTGCCCTTACTGCACACCACTGACCATCCTTTTTCTCCTTGTATGAGGTCAGAGAATAATTACTCCCACCTAGCATTTCAAAACGGATGGCAAATAGGACATGGAAACATCTTCCAAGCTGAGCCTCCAAATGGCTGTTTCTCAGCCTGCAGCATCCTCCTTTTCTGTTCAGTCTCTAGTTCTACACATTCTCTACTGTGAAACCAGAAGTGAGATGAAATCACCTCTGATATAATTGACTTCTGCCCCATCCTCGGTTAGATTTTCTATACTCAATTAAAGCAGGACTTCTCAGTCTTTATTGGCTTTGTATGTGTCAAGCATGTGTGCATACATGTGCATAGGTACAAGTGCATGTGTGTACAACTACATGTGCGTAGACACTCAGGGCCAACCTTGGGTGTTGCTCCTCAGAGCACAGTTCACCTTGATTCTTTAAGACAGGGTGTCTCACTTTTACTTGTTACTTGCCAGTTCACTTTGCTGATCCCAGGGGTCAGTCCATCTCTATCTCCCCAGTGCTGATATTTTAAGGGCACAATACTGTACCTGGATTTTTTTCTTATGTGGGCTCTGGGGATCCAACTCAGTCTCTCAGGCTTAAATAACAAGGAACTCTCATTGACTTTTCAGACCAGGCAAGTCTCTGTTGTCTCAAGTACAGAAACTGCCTAGCAGTGTCCCTGGTCTCTTCCCCTTAGACACCAGTAACATCCCTTTCTCAAGTTGTGAGAACCGAAAGTGCCTTCAGATGTTGCCACCAATAATTCCCTGGAGAACATCCCTCATTTGGATAAGGAAAATGCCTGAGGAGCACTGAACACCATAATGCTAATAGCCTTTATCTCACACTTCATGCCTCCACTGTGTTAAGTTTTCCATGCACTCATCTTAGTCAGGCCTCATGGTATCCTTCTGATGTGGACATGATAGACTCCATTTTGCAGATGAGGGCAATGGGCTGCTAATAAACCCTGAAGCTGGAATAGAAACCAGAGTTTTCATCACTTCAGAGCTTCACTATTGTAAACATAATAAAGGAGTAAGCTTTTGAAGAGTAAGGCAAAGAGGCTTATTTTTTTTTTAAGAAAAGGATTTTTTAATGGCATTTATTTTACCTGTGCGTTTATACATGTGAATGCTGGCTCATGCTTAATACAACATTCATAAGGAGGCCAGAGGACAACCTACAGAAGTCAGTTCTCTCATTTCACCTTGTAGGTTCTAAGAATTAAACTCAGGTTAATTTTGTCAACAAGTATCTTTACCCACTGAGTCATTTCTTTGGTCCATAATTGAGTTTCATGTAAATTAAGAAAATATAATTGATACTTTAGAAGTTAATGTGTTTGTGGAGACAATACTGTAGACTGAACTTAGACCTTCATACTTGATAGGTAAATACTTTACCACTGAGCTATGTTCCCAGCCTACAAGTTAACTTTAAAAAACTTGTATTTATTTATTTTGGTGTTTTGTTGGCAAAGAGGCTCATTTACTAAAAACACTGGATCTGAAACCTGGCAGAGTTAATTCAGAGACCCATGAGGAGCTCATCTCTATCTCCAGAGTGATTTTATTTCTCCCATCTTTCTATTGGGGGAGATACTGGCCACACAGGTTGTGGGAGGATGGGCTGGGGGTGAAGTCATACCTGGAACATATGGCTTCCCCTTCCCTTCATTCTCTGTGGCACCAAAGCTACGGAGTGGACAGAAGTATTGCCTCATTCGTGGTCTCATGCTCTTTTGGATTTCTAGGCCTTTTTTTCTGAGATACAGTCCAGCAGCCTGCTGAGAAACTTATCTTTAACACACATAGTACTGGAAGAGCCACATTGACCCCATCTTCAATAAGTCTTAAGTCTCCTTTCTCAGAGGCCACCACTGTGGTCTGGCCTGATTCTAGTACTCATTCTTGGCTTCTCCGAGCTCCTCACTTTTATAATCAAGCACTTACCAGGCACTGGTCCTTCTTACTTGCCAAACTCCATCAGCACCTTTGATTCCTATTGCTTTTCCTTTAGGTTGGGCTGCTGCACCTCTCACTTCCTCAGTGAATTTTGACTTTGACCATCTATCCTGCCCACCCATCTAGAAAAATCCCCCTGGCTGTGCCTCTGACCTGGCCTTGATTTCCTGCTCAGCTTCCTAAGTAGCACCCGAAGCTCTTTTCATTCAGCCTTCAATTTTTCTTTGCCCTTGCATCTGTCTTCTCTCTTCTTTTGGTCCATATAATGACAAGACTTCTCTGAAGCCCCCATGCTTATGATTCCTTTGGCCATCTAAATTTGCCTCATCTAGAACACCTCTTCTTCACTGGGTTTGGCCTAAGTTAATAGTACTTTCTCCTTGGGGACCCCCTCTGATTCCTAAGCTTCTGTAAGGCATCCCACTAGGGTTATGTCACATACTGCTCTGAGTTCACCTATATACTGACTGATCTGTCTTTCTTCCTCACCATACTGACATGTTTTAAACACATTTCTGATGGGAGATGTCATTCTGTATATGTTTCTCATACTGGTTAATGAATAAAGCACTGTTGGCCAATAGGAAAGGAAGATAGGAGGGACTAGGAGACAAGGAGGAAATAGGATGTAGTAAGGAGAGTCAGCATGGAGAGTCTGGAGAGACTAGAACCACCAGCCACCTCTCGCTGGTAAGACCACGTTGAAATACATAGAAATGGGTTAATACTTAAGACAGAGCTAGCTGATAAGAAACTAGTACCTGGCCAACAGAATTATATCTAATAGAGTCTCTCTGTGTTATTTGGGGCTGGTGCTGTGGCGGGACCAGACCGGGTGGTGGGCAGAAAAACTGTACACCTTACACATTTCATATTCCTTCTTAAATATATATAATCCCAAGTCAGGGAGATGGCTCAGTGCTTGGCTCTTAACCTGAAGACCTGAGTTTCATCCTAGGGTCCCATGTGGTGGGACTACAGAAGAAACTCCTGAATGCTGTCTTCTGGTTTCCTTCATGTCCCCACAATGTTCACACAGCAATTAAGAAGTAAAAAAAGTAAATAAATAATCCCTCATACTCAGCACTGATATGTTACAATAAATGTTTGCAACACACGTGAATGGCAGCTTGTGCTGTTTGACTTAAAAGTCCTATAGGAAGGATGTTGTAAACAAGGCAACAACTTGTTTTCAAACTTGTCAGGATCTGGCAAATGAATGATCAAAGTCAAGCCTGGAAATGGCTCAGGGTTCCCTCTAACCTCCTTGAAATCTTCAGTAACTTAACTGGAAAATTGGTCCTAGTCAATAGAAATGTGACTCAGGTAACTACCTTTGATACTAAGATAGGTAAGAAACTTACTTTGTTACATAACAGCGAGACAGTATTCTCCCACTGAGACCTACAGTGTTCTCCCTCTGTGACCTAAAAGTCAGCTGGAAGGGCTGGAGAACCAGGGGCTACATGATCCATGAGTCATACTTGGTTTAGTTGTTAGCTTGGCAAATCTGTTTGATGAAATTAACTTGAAGAGCAGGTGTCCAGAATGCTTTAGAGCAGGATTTCACAGCAGCAGCAGCATGGCATTTGGTGAGATATTCCTTGTGAGAGTGAGTCTATGCATGGGAGCCTATTCGGCATCTACCTTACAGATGCCAATAGTATTTTCTCTGCTCTAATAATGACAACCATGTGTGTGTTTAGACATATCCAGATGGCCTAACTGAGAGCCTTTGTCTTAGAGGTGTGAGACATGGGTAGGAGCACTGGAGGAGACCTGGGTTGCCATTCACTGAAGATTTTCTTAATAAGATCTGTTTGAATTTGACTTTGATAAAAATAGCTCAGCAGTAGGGATACAGAATTTGTTAAACGTCCTGGAAGGCATCACCCTCCCTGTGGAGTGGGGGGAGGATGGGATTGGAGGGAGGTCTAGGGGCACGGGAAGGAGAGGGAACAGGGATTGATGTACAAAATAAGAAAAAATAATAATAATAAATAGCTCAGCACTCTCCTCTCTCATCCGCCATAGACTGCAGCTTTCTCTCTTTAAGCAATAGAACAATGCAAATCCAGATGTTTGTGGGTTCTTCTAAGTTCACCTTTGGCCTTAGGAGTGAGGTGGAGGATGGAAAAGCCCAGTTCTTGGGTCAGGAACTAGTTATGTAACAATCACAATTGGGTGTTAAGGGATAAGATCTGAGACACCCCCCCTGTTGCTTGGCATGGCCTCTCTCTATAGAATGACATCACTGTCTCCCATGAGCTTATCAAGAGGTTCTTAGAAGGACCCTGTCTCATCCAATCTCTTATTAGCTGTATTCTATCCCAGCAGCTAAGACTGTTAGTCCTGGGAAACAATTTGAGCCCTTTGTTACTTTGGGGGAAATAAAGGTTTAGAAAAGTGAAGAGATTTGGCTACTGCCATATAGTCTGTAGGTCCTTGCTAACTTGTTTCTGCCATTCTTTCTGCTGCCAGGACAGTCCACTCATGTACCAAAGCTTTAACTGAACCCTGTTGTAGACTTCTGGTAGTGTTTCCTCATATTTCACTGAAACCACTTCACTTACACATCCTCTTACTGTCTGATCGCTGATAGGAAGCTTACACAAAATCAAGGCCTTGCATCAGCAAACAGTGTAATTCACGCACCTAAAGCTCAGGGAACCTTGTAGAAGAAGGGAAAGGAAGATTTTAAGAGGCAGAGGAGTAGGGAGTTTGCTGGGAGATTGTCTCCTAGGGATCATGAGCTATACCCATAAAGTTTCATCCTGACATGAGCTAACCAAGGATGACAATTTAAATGCTAGCATGGGGAATGCATTCACAAGAAACCACAGTTAACTAAGGAACCCTGAGAGCAGGGAAAAATAATCTTTCCCAAGAAAGAGTATACCAATTGGTTATACAATACTAAGAGGTCAGCCCTGAAAATATTACATAGACTGAGTAGGTTGTATTTATGCATTTAGGAATATATATGTGTAAACATATGCAAATGTGTATTTAACTGCAGTTAATGAGAAAGAGGCCATGAATTTAAAAGAGAGGGAGCAGGGGTATATGAGAAGATTTGGGTGGAAGAGGAAAATGATGTAATTATATTGTACTTTCAAAAATAAAAGAAGTAATTAAAAATAAAGAAATGATGTGTTAATGCCACCTTTCAAATGACAGTGTGGCTGTTGACTGATATTTAAATCAATGAAATAAAACTAATGTGGAGAATGTGAGAGACTGAGCTAGGTCAAAAGAGAGTTGTGGAGAAGCTAGACCCTTTGGGGAAACTCCCCTGGGTCTGGAGGACATGCGGTCACTGGGTGGTCACTGGAGTTGTTTCCCATCATGTGATTTAAAGGAATGAAACTGAGCTTTGGATTTAGGCTCAAAACATAGCTCTACCCCCTTCACATCTTTATCTCTGAGATAACTCCAGGTTTGAATACTCCCTGTGGGCTGATCCTGATATCTAGATAATCAATCTCAAAGCTATGGCAAGAAGTGTGGTGGGGGGTGTGTGTGGGGGTCCACACGTTTTTAGAGGAGAAAACTGAATCAGAGAGTTTAAAACACAAGGAGACAATAAAAAAGAGTTGGAAGTCAGAGTCAGGGGGGAATCCCAAGTCATCTGACTTCAGATTGAAGACACCTAAATTGAGATTTTTATTAAATGCTTAGGTGTGACCTAACATCTTCACACTTTAATTTCCTAGGCTATTGAGTTGGGCTGATAATAGCTCCTTTACAGAACCCTCAAGGGGGTTAATGATAGTAATTCTTTAGAAATATTTTTAAAATTTTAATTTTATATTTGTGATTTTAGCTACATGTGTGTCTGTGTACTGCATGAGTGTCTGGTACCCATGGAGGCCAGAAGAAGACATTGGATCCTCTGGAACTGGTGTTACAGATGGTTATAAATCACAATGTGGGTGTTCGGAATTTAACCTTGGTCCTCTGGAAAAGCAGCCAGTGTTCTTAATCACTTAGTCATCTCTCCAACCCTAAAGATGATTCTTGGGTAGTATGTGGCACCTATAAATATCTAGTACATACTCAGATTTCCTTCTTTCAACACAGCGAATTTAATGTCAACTCCGACTTCTCAAGTGCAGTGTTGGTGTAGGCAAACTAGTAAGTGGATGTACCAATGTGATTACATTTAATTTAGCACACGACCAAGCAATTCAGTATTCTTTCCATGTCCACAGAGGAACTGGAGGCAGAGAGTCAGTGTCATCTGCTCAATTTCAAACATTGAAACATTGAAGACTTGGCTGAGCCAGAATGTCCTTTTAACATAGTTGACTCAGAAGTGGTTCACTGGTTCCCAGGCTGTACTTTATCCTTGGAGTACCTTACTGAGCTATACAATTGTTCAGCTTCTTTAAGTCATTCTTTGGACATGCTTTTCACCTTTACAAATAAAAACAAGCTGAATGTTTATCTGACTTAGACCTCTTCTTGTCTTAGAGCCTAGTTCTTCAAGGGCTGCCTGATTTCTATTAAGCCTTGAGGACTCTAAACTCAATTCTTGTTTATCCCTGGTGAATTTTTACTTTAGACTTACATCCATCTCTCCATTGCCATGCCCCAGTATGACCTTAGGACTTGAGACTCATCTTCAGTGAAACTGGGGGCCCCAAAGCACACAGCCAGCCCTGATTTTCCCTATGCTCTCCCCTTCATGGGTCTCTAATGACTCATAGCTTCCCTAACTCTCAGATTCTTTTTTATAACCCATGCTCCCATGTTTGGCCTTTCTAGATCTGTCTTCATCTGATCCAAAAGTTTCTTTTCTCCAAGGTAATGTCCACATATGTGGGAAACATGTGGCATCAGCAGACATATTTTACAGGTCATAAGTTAAGAAACCAAAAGCTGGTATCCATACCAGCTCAACATGGTGCATGAAACAGCAGGTGTGGCTGGTTGCCTAAGGAAAAATCAGAAAATTTGGCATCACATAAAAAGCAAGTGCTTTGGTGACCCTGACTAGGTATGTCTCCTGGTATTTACAAACTTTGTGATCTTGTACAAATTAAATTGGACCCTTCTAGGCCTCAGTTATTGGTGAACTGTGAAAAGCAATGTGATATTTGGAGGCTTATGGTGGTCCTTTTGTGGAAAAGCACCATGGTTGCCCAGTGCGGTCTAGGTAGAGGCTGACTACATGCTGCTCTTCTTACTGCATCTCTTTATATCACTGACCATGCTCGACTTGCCTATGATTCACTCTGTGTGTGTGTGTGTGTGTGTGTGTATGCCTGTGTGCGTGCCTGACACCTGACACCTGAGCTCTTGCAAAGCAAAGGCTCCATAACAGACTCAAAGGCTGAATTCATAGAACACTTTCCATAGACATGATTGGTAAGTTGTTATTTTGTGAATGAACAGAGCAAAGATCAAGGAGAAATATGTGGGAGACACCTTGTTTTTCTCAATCTCAGTGGAGTCTCTGTCATCACTTGGCTTAGTGACAAGTAAGAACCAGTGGCCAGCACATACCTGGTAAAAATGAATATGAACCAGAAATATTTGGCCTATCAGAGTACATAACTCCCACTTGAGCTGACACCTACCCAGTCATAAAAAGAGAAACTAAGGCTCTGGAAGGGAAAGAAATGTCTAGTTTCATAATGGCCAAC
Organism: Phodopus roborovskii; assembly: GCF_943737965.1. Lineage (NCBI taxonomy): Eukaryota > Metazoa > Chordata > Mammalia > Rodentia > Cricetidae > Phodopus > Phodopus roborovskii. The sequence goes on from NW_026125103.1 coordinate 54,900, forward strand.
AATAGTATTTTAGTTTCCTTTTCATTTGAGATTATCTATAACCTGGTCCCTATACAGAGCTTGGTTTACAAAGACTGACTCACTATGGCCTATCAGAACTGAATTCAGCTGGATTCTCTTGTTGTCTCGTGACTTTCAGGGCTGAGCAAATCAGAGCATGAAAGGGGAAGAAGGTTCAAGGTCAGTAAGCAAACATAGTAATTATATTAGTCAATTTTTTACATTGTTATGGCAAGAAAACTGACAGCAACTTAAGAAGAAAATTTATTTTGGCTTATGAGAAAGCACAAAACATCTGGGAAGACTAGGAATCAGAGAACAGGGAATGGTGTACATCTGGCTTTATTATTTTTTTATTTTTTATTTAGTAGGATAGCCCAGCTTATGGGATGGCACTGTCTCCATTTAGGATGGATATTTAAGTACTATCACAGTTATCTTCTCTGGATTACTGATTCATTTGCAAAATGACTTGAGTGAGGTGACCAGCTATAAAGAGGGTTGAAGACCAAAAAGGCTATGACAGTACTTTCATCAATTTTCTTGGGGATACTTGTTTCTGGATAATAGTGGGCTATCAAGTGGTAAGACCCTATTTCTGAAGCATAGAACACAGAGAAACCCAGCTGGTACTCAGCTGGAAACTCCATTCCTTCTGGCTAGTAGTGTCTGTAGTACTCAAAGGTAATCATCAATCTCACCAGCTTTGAATCCTGCATGCTACAATAATGATGCTACTGGTAAAATATGGTCACTTGTAAAATAGTGGCATGGACTTTACGGAGTAACCAACCACTGAAAATGAACTTAAGGCCTGCTTTATGAGATGGAATATATAAAAAGCATTGGGTGGTAAATTTTTCATCAAGGTAAATTCAGCCCTTGTTGGGTTGCTGATGACTGATGTGTTACAGATGTGTTCAATGTCCAAGATGGGAGGGGGGTTGTTGCTAGAACTTTGCATTGAGACTAGTGATGTGTGCTTCTGTGATGTGGTAGGTAATGCCACTGTCATGTACAGAGAAGCCATGAGAGAGCTGTTGGGTCAGTGTTATTCTGGATGAACATCTTGGAAAGATTACAAGTTGAAAATTTAGGCCAAAATTATTCACAAATGGGGGGGGGAATGAGGAATGATAAAGAATAGGGCTGAAGGCTTGTGAGAATCAGCTTTTTCACAAAGGGTTTATAGGAACTAGTTAACCCTTGACTTCTTAGAGTTTTGTGATGCTTGCTATAAGATGTTACTATAAGAACCATAAACTGAAGTCTAGTCTTAATGCCTTTCCTCATCACTCCTCCCTCTGTGCAACTAGATTCCAGGAGTCCTGCTCAGTGTTTAGCTGTGGGTGTCTGCTTCTGTTTCCATCAGCTACTAGATGAGGGCTCATGTTTGTCTTTTGTGACTGGGTTACCTCACTCAGAATGGTTTCTTCTAGTTCTATATCCATTTGATTTGCCTGCAAATTTCAAGATTCCATTGGTTTTTTTTTTGTTGTTGTTGTTGTTGGTGGTGGTGGTGTTTTGTTTGTTTTTGTACTGAGTAGTGTTCTATTGTGTAAATGTACCATATTTTTTTTTTTATCCATTCTTCAGCTGTGGGGCATCTAGGTGGCATCCAGGTTCTGGCTATTACAAATAATGCTGCTAAGAACATAGTTGAACAGATGTCTTTGTTGCATGGATGTGGATCATTTGGGTATATGCCTAAGAGTAGAATTGCTGGATCCTGTGGTAGACTGATTCCCATTTTCTTGAGGAACCTCAATACTGAGCTCCAAAAAGGCTGTACAAGTTTGCACTCCCACCAGTAGTGGAGGAGTGTTCCCCTTTCTCCATCCTCTCTAGCATAAACTGAGCAGGGTGCAGAAACCCACAGAGACAGCTGTCTTGAACAAGGGGGAGCTCATGGACCCTAGACTGATAGCTGGGAAACCAGCATAGGACCAACCCAGAATCCCTGAATGTGAGTCTCAGTAGAAGGCCTGGGAAGTCTAAGGGACCTCGGACAGTGGAACAAGGATGTATCCCTGGTGCATGAAAGGACTTTGAGAGCACATTCCCCATGGATACTCCCTTAACCCAGAGGCAGGAGGGAGGGCCTAGTCCCTACTCCAAATGACTTGACAGATTTTGTTGACCCCTCCTAGAAGGCACCACCCTCTCTGAGGAGTGGGTGAGGTATGGGATGGGAGTGGGGGTTAGGGAGGCATTGGAGGATGGGAGGGAGAGGGAACTGGGATTGATATGTAAAATTAGAGAAAAGAGAAAAGAACCAGACACTGCTTCTGTCTCTCTGGGAAACAAAAATGGGTATAATTTTCTATGTGTTGAGTTGTATTATTGGAATATAGGGATAATTTGTATTTCTCCCTTGCCATTTCAATCTTTTTCCCATTTCTTTCTCTTGTCCAGTTGCTCCTAGTGAGACTTCTATTACCATGCTGAATAAAAATGGTGACAGAGGACACTATTGTTTGGTTTTAGATCTTAGATTAGTAAATTAGATATCACTATGGTATGGGTTGTATGTTTATAAGATGGACTCTTGTTCACAAATAGCTACAAAATAAAATAAGTAGGAATGAATTTTAGTCAAGGAAGTGAAATATTTCTATAATGAGAATTACAAAACTCAGATGAAAGAAATTGAAGAGAAACACCACACACACACACACACAGAAACCTTCCATATTCATAAGCCAGAAGAAGCAAGTTTATTAATACATCATATGCCTAAGGCAGCTTACAAATTTAATACAATTGGCATAAAAATGCTGACATTTTTCATAGTTTTTTAATCTAAAATTTCTATGGATGTCCCTGGTTTCCCACAACAATTTTTGATAAAAGGAACAAAGTTAGAGGCAACATGTTATCTTACAACAAATACACTCTAAATTTATAGTGATTGAATGCCATTGGGTTGTCATCAAAATAGAAACATAAATTAGTAGAACAGAATAGATTACCTCCAAATAATTCCACATATCTATAGTCAGCTAATTTCCTAAAAAAAAAAAAAAAAAAAAAAAAAAAAAACACAAAGAACACTGAATAAAGACAGCCTCTTAATAAATGGTTTGTGTGCTAGGGGAGACCTAGACATTTACATGCATGGTATTCAAATCTGACCTTTATTTTTCATCAAATAGAAAATAAACAACAACACGAATGATCAAGGTTGGTCCAAGAGAAGTGTGCTGTAGCTAATTGATTACCTCTTCCTCAGGGATCATTGCGAAAGAATGGGCTAAAAGAGTGGTTGATAACTATATGGAAATAGTGTCTTCCAGACACAGCAGGACAGCTCCCTATATAAACTCACAGGAATTATGACATCATGTATAAGATCTTTGAAAGTTCAAGACAGAGCAAATCCCAGCATAGAACGTGGAGGTGGGCACTAAGTCTACTTGGAGTAGAGGTGCTTTTAGCAATTCATAGCTGCTGGGAAACCGGGAGATAGTCTTCTTTACGAGTGAAGCCCCTCATAAGCTGACCATACTTTAGTGGAAGGCCACATATCTGTACTATGTAGGCAGCACAAATTGGATTTAATGGTAGAAAAAAAAGGTTGGGTAGAACGAGTGTTTGTGGTTCTGGAAGGAGTTGGGGAAGGAAGTGAATATGATCAAAATGCACTGTATGACATTCTCAAAGGGCTGTCAAAATTAGAAAAAAAGTGAATCAAAGATTAAAATTTGAGACTGGAAACGATGAAACTGCCAGAAGAAAACAAGGAGGAAACCAGGTCAAGTAAAGGCAATAAAGTGTCAAAATAGTGCGATTGGCTCAATGGGTAAAAATACCTGCTGCTAAGCCTAAAGACTTGAGTTTGACCTCTGGAACTCTCATAATGGAAGGAGAGAAGTTGTCCTCTGTCCTCTGCATGCTCTCTATGACATGTACACACACACACACACACACACACACACACACACACACCCTTCCCCGTGTGTGTGTGTGTGTGTATACACATGCACACTCACATACACAACTCACATACACATTTGAATAAGAATATAAAAGCAAGAAATGAAAGAAAAGGTAGACATATTACAAATCAAATTATGTTGTTAAAATAACCATTCATAGCTAGAGGAGTCAAGGGGAACACAAGAAAACATGCAGAACCAACTAACTAACCTGTACTTATAAGAGCTCCCAGAGACTGAGCTGACAACCTGGGAGCCTGAATAGGACTGACTGACTTAGACCCTCTGCACATATGTTACAGTTGTGTAGATTGGTCCGCTTGTGGAATTCCTAACAGTGAGAACAGGGGCTGTCTCTGACTCTGTTGCCTAATTTCAGGCCCCTTCCTTCTATTGGGTTATCTTGTTCAGCCTTAATAGAAATGGAGGTACTCAGTCTTGAAATACCATGGTTGGTGGATATCTATGGGCTGCCAGATTGTATTTAAAGAGAAACAGAGGAAAAAGATAGGATGTGGTGGGTGAATAGGTGGGGGACTTGGAGAAGGGGAAGGAGGGGAAACTTTGGTTGGGATGTAAAAGAAAAAACAAAAGGCCTAACCAACAAAACAAACAAAAAACCAGACAACAAAATAAATAAGAAAAGAAATCTGCAGACAGAGGGAAAAAAAATCACATGATTCACCTGGCAATGGATTAATATCCTAAATATGCAAGCAATCTAAAGATAACAATAAAATATACTTAAATATGATTAAACACCAATTGAAGGAATAATTTCAAGTAGCCAACACATTATAGAACATGTTCAACTTTATTAGCTGTTAGAGAAATACAAATCAAAACCACAATTTGATAATATCTTAATTTAGTTTTAAAAGGCTATTCTCCACCCCCGTCTTACACACACACACACACACACACACACACACACACACACACACACACACACACACCAAATGCTGCTGGTGAGGTTGTGGAGAAAAAGGAAGTCATGCACTCTTGGTGAAGATGCCAATTTATATAGCTACTACAGCATAGTAGGACAGTATAGAGGTTCTCTATGAAACTAAAACCAAATCTACCATAGATTGTAGCAGCCTCATCTTTGAGTGCACATACATAGAAAAGAAATGACATTAGTTTATCAGAGAGACTTGCTTGTTACTGCACTATTTACAAATGCTAGAATTTAGAATACATTTAGCTGCTCATTAGTAAGTGGATGGACAAGAAAATGTGATCTGTATATACAACAGAAAATTACTGACTTATAAAAAGAAAGATTTCATTATTTTCAGCAAAATTGTCAGGAAGAGAAAGATAAATTTGACAGAGAGTACAGTAGTCACTACTAGAGGCAGGGAGGAGGAGGGGGACCAGGGTAGTGATGGTTAGATGACAAGTATCCTAATACAGTTAAACAAAAGAGGTAATTTAGTGCTTTGTAGTTTAGAACTGGGAAGGGGAAGTACAGTTTTGTAGAAACGTGTGTTATACTCGAGAATGACTAGGAAGCATCAGAATAAATAAAAAGGAGTTGGAAGTCTCCAAATCCAAAGAAATGATAATAAGGAGCCATTAATTACCTTAAACTAATCGCAATCTGTGCGTATTATACACCATGTATTCACCATAAGTAGGTATAATTATATTACTATTATTATTAAGTAATAATAACAATAATAATTATATTAATAAAAATATAGGAAAAGTATATGGAAATGCAAATACCCCCAAATTGGATATTACATAATAACTCAGGTGTTGATTTATTACACTCAATCACATAAATCTCAGCCTCGATACTGGGGAGGGGGCCTGGGTCCTGCCCCCCAAAATGTGATAGACTCTGATGATCTCCCATGGGAGGCCTTACCCTTTCTGAGGAGTGGATGCAGGGATAGGGATGGGGAGATGGTGAAGGATGGGAGGGAGAGGAAACTGGGATTGGTATATAAAATAAGGTTGTTTTTAATTTAAATAAAAGTAATAAAAATAAATTTGTATAATTAAAAGAAAAATGAAAAAAATCTTATAAAAGCAGTTGCTGTTTGAGATGAGACTTAAGGGATAGAAGATACCTCTACTAGGAAGAGAAGGAATAACTAGGGGTCAAGTGACAATGTTCTTAAAGGGACAGCATACATACAGGCAGCATGAGTTCTGGGGCAGCAAATTGTGACTTGTGACAGCTAAAGGAGGAGAAGAGAGTAGGGCAAGGGGATCGGGTTGGTGTTCAGACCCTAAGAGTCAACCCATCAGGCTCATAGGTTGTCCATGTGGGCAGCAAAAAGCAATGGGAAATGTTAGGTAACTGGGATTGGATGACAGATGCATCTCAGTACTCTAGCAGTTGTGGGGATTAGCAGGAGGTGAGAGGGACTAGAGTAGAGTCACCGGGCAAAGCTGATACCTTAGTCTGTCCAAGACCTGATGCATGCAGGCGCTAGAGGCTTGGGATATGAGAGAGGCAGCGTACACAAACAGGGAGGAAGGAATATTGCAAAACCCTTACATTTAACGCTCCTGAATATTTCTACAATGGCCTCAAAGATGAATGGAACATAGCCATGCTGGGATTTGGGATGCCCTGGGAAATGCCAGGCCTCAAGGGGAATGGCATTCTGTGAGCTCCCTACAGCTCTCTTGGCTGTTGTCTTAGGGTTTCTATTGCTGTAATGAAAACAACTATGGGAAGAAAGGGTTTACTTCATCTTAAAACTCTAAGTCACCCTCTATCACTGAGGGGATTCAGGGCAGGAGCTCAAGAAATGCTGCTTACTGGCTTGCTTACCCACCTACCCCCCATTGCTGTGCCTGCTTTCTTACATACTCTAGCCTACCTGCCCAGGGAGAGCACTCCCCACAGGGAGCTGGCTCCTCCCACATTAATCAAGGCTTGCCAAAGGCCAATCTTATGGAGACAATTTCTTAATTGAAAGTCCCTCTTCCCAATTGACTCTGGCTTGTGTCAAGTTGATACAATACTAATCAGCATAGCTGGGTGTGTTCGGCAGGAAGGAATATTACAACCCCTGTAAGAGAATTGTTGAAGGTGGTGAAACTCAATTAAGGAACTTGAGGAATGAGGCCTGAGGCTGGAGATTTCAATCATGGCCAAATGACCTCAGATGTGGAAGAACATTGGAAGCAGGTTTGGTTTGGATGCTGGTGTCCCCTCCTACAGAGACATAAAGGTCAGCGTGGTAGTGTTAAGAGGATTGTTTAAGGTATGATTAAATCCTGAGACTTCCCACATGAGTGGGTGCAGGCCTCGCCATAGAGGTCTCACATAGGTTTCAGCTCTTGCTGCCTGTCAGCTTTTCTCCATGTAAGGACACAGAGTTCATCTCCTCCAGAGGACTTGCCAGTGAAGTGCCATCTTTTAAGCAGATAGCTGAACTTGCTGGTGCTTCTCAATGTACAGAACTCTCAGAAATAAACTTACGGCTTTTGTAAACTAGCTAATCTCAGGTATTTTGTTATAGTAGTTCAGATTGGAGTAAGACAGAAGCCATTGTATATTGGGTCTTCTCAATGCCTCCGCACATGGTCACTAAGCAGCTGTCCACTCTTTGCATTCCTTCTGTCACAAGTAGATGGCCACCTCCCAAATAGACCATCTGTGACGAAAACTAAATACTGAATAACTACGTGGCAATCCAATTTCAACCTGCCTTATCCAGAGAAAGCTGTGTCTTTCAAAGAGTTCTCTAAGAATTCTTGTACAAAAATAAGTGATTAATGATGGCATTACAACAGCAAGCCAGTGTCTTGATTGAAATTGATTTTCATTTTTTTTTCTTATTTGAGGCTCAATAGTCTTTCATGCTGCTTGTCAAACAAAGCAGGAACATAACCGAACTCAGAAGGGTTTTCATCTGTGTAGATTTCTGACAGCAGAGAATTTGTATGTGGACAGTTGAGTAGAACTGGTTGCATCCAGGAAGAAGAGTTGATGTGGCGATGTGGGCAGAAAAGGCACAGGGTCAAGGCTGAGAAAAGTCAAAGTGTGTGTGTGTGTGTGTGTGTGTGTGTGTGTGTGTGTGTGTGTGTGTGTGATGTCAGTGTATGAACAGGGGTTTACTCATGACTGCTGGAATGCATGATCATTCTCAGTGGTATACACATGGAAACAGTTAAGAAATAAGGAACTTTCAGCACTGAGTGTGACCTGAGCACAGAAAAGCATTGTGGTGATGACTCTAAGCATGATGGGCAATGTCAGCCCCGCTTCCCTTATCCACCTCCTACTCCAAACCTCTTCTTCCTGGTTTCTTCCCATTGTCATTTATCTAACTGCCTTCTTCCTGCTTCCTTCCACACCCAGTTCTTTCTTACTCCAGGTTTCTGTCTCATTCCCCACATAGAAGCAAAGCTTTACACTTCTATGATGTTTCACGGGTCACTGAAGCCAAATGGAATACATGATCTCATCAACCTCACAGCCACACAGGGAGATCGGTGCTGTCCCCATTCTGCAGATGATGAAAACAGAGGCCAAGAAGGATGAGATCACTTGCCTGAAGCCACATAGCCATGTGGAGTCACAGGCAAGATGGTGGCTTGTGTTTTTTTCCCTTCCAACTTTACAAGTCACAGGAATTCCAACATGAAAATTTGCACTGTATTTTCTTGAATAGTAACCAAACCTTCCCCATATTCAAGGACCCCAAAGAATAGCTGCTTTCTCCTAAGAAGATTGTCTAGAGAACATCAAAGGAGTATTTTCCTTCTTGAAACTTATCTTGAATTATGGGGAAGCCCTCCTTTAAGTCACTGAAATCTTTTGCTAAGACTATTTGCTTTTAACACCATTCCCATAAGTTGGGTAGGTTTAGAGTCTGGAGCCAACATACCCTGATTCATTTGCTACATTTTCAGGAGTTTTGTAAGCTGCTGCTTGAACGAAGTAGATTTCTAAAACTCAAATAATTTGTAAATAAATGAATTATATTGAGAACATAGATCAGAGGTATCCTAAGTTCATTATTTCTTGATTATTTTACTATGATCTATGACTGTTGCTATTACCTCTGTCATTTTAAGGTGGCTTACATGTAGTACGTAAGCAGAAAAAATAAGAACGTTAGTGTGCCTGCCTTGGCTTATCTCTTCCAGGGTTTGAGTCCAGTGACGTCTTAACTGGGAGTTGGAATTGACTACAAGAAAAATATTTACATTCTGGAAATTAGCAAAAGATATGACAATAGGCCACTTCTCTTCCGTAAGAAACCGTGGTGTCAAACATTTACCAGTCTATTGATGGCTAAAGGACTGTGGTTAAGAGTTGAATACCTTGCTTTATTGTTTTTCTTGCTCACATGACCTTGGTTAGGAAAGAGAATGGTATCTACAGGAGAATGGATAGGAAGTGATTCATGTCTCCCTTTGTCCACATTGGTGGTGATAAAAGTAGCAATGATACAAATTATTTAACATCATTGTGTGATCCGGAATCTCATTCATGGCCATGCATAAACAATGGGTCAGTTTTCTCCTGTCTAAATAAAACACTAATTCCAAGTAGAGGCCAAATTTGGGGGATTTATTTATTCAAAAGTTTTTTTCTGTATCTTCTTTACCTCATGTTACTTTAAGTGCTTGAGCTCAGAAGCAGACATGGCAGACAAGGTCCTTCATTTCTGAGGTGCTTTGGGGCTGGCAGGGAGTCTTAAGCTTGTAGAGGCATCTAAACAGCTGGCACCTTTCCAGTGATCTCAGAGCATACTTGGAGATTATGTTCAGCAAACTGGGTGAACCACCTGGGAGGGAGGGACCATCACGTCCTCTCCTGTTATCACCAGACCTTGTCTGGACCTGGCAACCTCCATCTTTGGAGTTAGCAAAATGCCTTTTCTTTCTTCTTAGTAAGACTGATAAACAACGGTTTAAGTTACTACTTCTGTAAGAAAGGAAACATGGCAGTGGGCTTGGCCTTGGGTTATTTCCTCTTTGGGTAAAGGGGATGGAGACAGAGGTTTATATAATTTCCCTCAAGTTGTGGCTTTCTCTTTAGCTGTGTGGCTTCAATCCCCCTGCTCCTTTTTTGGCAGACCTCTGTGATAGAGCAGTCAAGCATGTCAGAAATTCCTTTCGTGACCCGGCTTTGATACTAGAGAAGAGTCATCCAATTTCATCCTTGTCTTGGGGGAATGGAATCAAAGCTGGTAGTTTTGTCTTACTTTTTGAAGAGAAGTGTCAGGACCCTCTAGAATACCCAATTCCAGCCATACTCAGATTGCCTGATGGTGATACTCACTGAGCCTTCCCTTTGTCAGGGAAATAGAGAGTGGGACTCTCTGGGCTGGTAGAATGGGTACATTTACCTTGATCTATACCACATTGTTTTGCTTAGGTTTGCTAGAGTTACTCCTCATATCATGATGGTAGCAGAAACCTCTTGAGAAGCCTGGAGGCCACAGAGGAAAGTCCCTTGGGAAACTTGATTATCGACCATGTCTGACCATGGCATTTGCAAACGTGATTGGTTTCTAGTTTTTCTGAAGGTTGGGCATTCCATGCCTGCATTCTTTCTTCCTCTTGCCACTTGCAAGGGAGGTGATAATTGATTGTATTTGGAAAGAATGCCCAGTAGATGGCATCCATTGCAGTGGGATGGTGAGAGGAGCATGTTGGCAATAGGGAATGTCATGCTAGGAGTCTAGAATGTCGCAGGGGAAAACACCCAAGAGAGCCTGTGAGGTGTGAGCATGGAGAGTCCCAACCTGTCTAGGGAGGGGTGCAGAGCAGGTAAGGTAAGCCAGCATTCTTCATTGTCCATCAAGGACACAGCTTCATGGATCTTCCTTGATAGCGCTCCCCAAAGAAGGTCTTACTTTGGTAATCCAGGATAGTGGGATGTTTCCACACTGGAACCCCACACAGAAAGTAGCAGTATCTCTGTTCTCTGGGTCTCCTGACTTCATGTTACTCTTGATTGCTTAGCATCCAAAAAGAACTATCAATCCCTCCAACAGAAACATTTTTACTCTTCTACAATTGGGCTGCCTAAAAGAAACTCTGTTTTTGAAGATGGTTTCCTTGACTAGTTCACATGAACGAAATACCAGACAATTGGAGCTTCCAAACTGTATACAATTATCTGAGGTCTCAACAAGTGCACCCAGTCAATATTCAAAGGAATTCATTCTATCTGGGGATACAATGATAAGCTTTCGTGTTCTGTTTAGATCCTTTTGGATCTTCACACTGAGGAGGGGAGAAAATCAAGTCAGAGTCCACTTACACCGTTGAAGCACCTGCCTCACTGACTCCATATGGTTTCTGTCTCCCCACTTTGTGGGAAATTCTGCTTCCACTATCTTTCCTCACTCATTTCATGAAAGCCTTTCCAAAGTTCCCTTTTCTCATGTGACTTATCTCTGCAGACTTTCCTGGTCTGGCTTCTTAGTGGATATTATGAAGGGTGTGCCACCATCAGTGAAAACTCAGTGTATGAAAGAAGTTTAGTCTTTCATTTGCCTCATCCTATCATTTATTCTGAATGGTTCTGATTACTTCTTGCTTAACTGCTCAGCTAGCCTGACTATCTGTATCATCTTCAGTTCATCCTTTGTCTCCTCCTCTCAGTTTTCATCATCAGATCTGGAAAGATTTCCAAGATGTATCTCAGTCTTCCTGTAGATTACAATCATTTTCCCTGCCTCTAGCTTCTTGCTCCTTTTGTTAATTAACTTAGATTGAAAAAACAGCACACCACACAATAGCATAATCTGGGTGGTAAATGTGTTTCAAAAACGGAGAAAATAAGTCAGATATTAAAATGTCCAGAAAGTTCCTGTGTAGGTCTGCTCTTTGACTCACAGACAGTACCTTCATGCTGTATTCTCCCATGGAAAAATGAGACAGGGGGCTGCTGAAGTCGATTCTCAGCTCATCTCCCTTTGGGCCTTACCACTCTCAACATCCCCTCTTCTATTTTCAGAGGACATGTATTCCACTACCCTACCCACTTCTCGCTTCTGGTCCCTTCCCTTCCCTAAACGTGGTATAATTGTTGCTTCCAGGGCTCTCTATATATTCCAATTCAAATTAGAAAGAAATGAAAATTTGAAGTTGTGATCCACATATGAGAGAATATGTAACATTTAGCTTTTGGGGTATATAGTACATTGGTCAATATATGAATTTTAATGGTAGTTATCTTACTTAGTTCTTGCTGCTATAGCAAAATATCTAATCCTAGGCAATTTTAAAAGAATAGACATTTGTTTCTGAATGTTCTAGAGGTGAAGGTTCTTTCCGTGCCTCAGAGATGATGTCTTTTGGGTATTTCTTTCCACCTTCTGGGATGACTGCTCTGTCCTCACATGGTGAAAGAAATGGAGAGACTAAGCCTGTGTCTTCAAATACTTTCAGGAGGTACTGAAATACCCACAGAGTGTGGACCTTCTCACTCTGACTCAGGAAAGGTGACACCCCAAATCACTCACGAGAAGCAGTCTTGATGCAAACTGCATGAGGACTTTTTTATTTCAAGTGCACTGGGGTCCACAGTCATATGCCACGCAGGGACCCCAAGTGCAGAATTGAGATAGCTTTTATAGGGTTACAACAAAGCCTGTGTATTGTAAACCAATCATCTCACAACATCAAGCCCAAGCTTTATAGGCCAATCAGTTTTCTATAGCCCCAGAGGTTTGCATTTGCATGGGCTCCTAGGTGGGGTGACAAATGGCAGTTAGGATAGGTCACTGGGGCAGGGTTTTCACAGTTTATGAAGTCAGATAAGTGGCAAGAAGTGTGACCCTTTACCTATTTACTGGCAGAGGACAGGGTATGGAATTTGAGGTATTTAGGACTTTTTAGATAGTACTTTTAAACTTCTAGCTTCCTGGGTTCATTGAAGAGTTAGAATGTATTTTTCATCCTTCCAGTACTAATCACATGTAGTTCACATGAAGCCCCCACGACTGCCCATTCTTGCAGACTTCATTTGTTCATACTGTTGTAATAGGGATTGTATTTTAATGTGAATCTTGAAGGGGACACAGATTTTTCAAATTATAGCATCATTGTTTGTCAGTTGCCAAAAAGATTCCATAGTTTTCCATTGCACAAAAAATATCCACAAAAAATTCTCTGGTTGTACTTGAGCATTTTATAACATTAACTAATGGTTTGGGTCAGGTCAGGCTCTTGAATTCCCCTTCAATGCTTGGTTGGTTCCAATCTTTTTGATTTTGGTCATGCTGAAAATGATTTGAAAGCTGAGACTACTAAAGAAACTTGATTTACACTTAGTGTAGAGAGCAAAAGAAACTACCTAGTTCTCCTTAAATCACAACAAGAAAAAAATATAAGTTGTATGGTGTGATGGTGTGAATTGTGAGCCTGAGAGAGTCTCGTGTCACCTGCAACAGGAAAAGTAACTAAGACAAATACAAATGACAAATATTGTGAAATGGGTTTGCATTCCATGCCATGACTTATAGCAACTGGAAGTCAGTCTGGGGCTTTTGGTTCATAAGTGAAGAGTTGCTAATGATGGCTGCAGTTTGCAAATGATGTATTTCAGAGCAACGAATGAGAAAGCAGAAAGACAAGAAGAATGGAGGGCTCCTCTATATAGGGAGAAGGAAGGTTGTGGCTAAGCTTCATTTACATATTCATGGACTTAAATGTGGGGAGATGGTTCATCGGGAAAGTATCTACTGCTCAAGCACTGAAAGCTGACTTAGGATTCAAAACCCTTGTGAAACTAGGGTGTGATGGTATGTGCCTCTGACCAAAACCTTGTGTGTGTGTCATGGCGGGTTATATGTGGAGACAGGTAGGTCCTTGAAACTCATTGGCCATCAATCTACTCAAACTGATGAGCTTCACAATTAATGAGAAACCTTGTTTCAAAACATGCCAATGCTCCTACAAGAATCATAAACTAACAAAATCCCAGAGCCAGGCAACAAGAGACCACTTTTGATTGACTCTTAAAATACTAAAGGCTATTGCTGATGCCCTTGGATGCCTCCCAATATTGGCACTTATGTGTTGGTGGGCAACCAATACCTGTCTAAGTGGACTTCAGGCACTCAACAGGAGAGCAATGTCTGGTACTAGAAGCCCAGGCAACTACCCAGGGCTAGTGAGATCATTGATTTTGGAAGACAGTATACTACCATTATTTTCCTGGAGCATCATAATTCCTTAACCACACTTTAAATTTTGTCCTTATAATCCACAGACAAGTAAGTTTAGCCACCATTGCTCATCAAAGAAGCTTTTCATTACAGCAAATGGAGACAATTATAGAAAATCACAACTAACACAAAGCAAAGACCAGTGGATTGTGGGGCACCCATCTTTAGTACAGCTCTTCTCCCTATGACTCAGAGACTATCACAGAAGAGAGGCCAGAAAGACTGTAAGAGCCAGAGTACTAGGAGGTCTGCTATATGACTTCCTTTCTTAGAAATGGCTGCATATACAAGACTGGAACAATTACAATACAGATAAGTAGAAATGCTAATGTGTCAGGGGAGACTCTCATAGGGCCCATCCCTAGACAAAGAATTACAGGAAACTAATGCCAGCTGAGAGAGTGAGAATTAGCCTCTCCTGGGGATGAGCTCCCTGACTGGTTATCCAACACAAAGTTGTAGGCTCTGAAGCCACTTTGCACAAAAATTAAAAATAGAAGTCAGATTCTACATGAATCGTTTTAAATATAAAATAATATAAAACTTTTAGTACTGAAGTTTTTAGTATATGCTTATTGAAGGACAAAAGAGAAAAGTTAATGAAGGACTGACCTGGAAACCAATAATTTGCTAGCTTCCTCTCACAAGGCCCTGAGATAAGAAGAATTCACACTGCCGCTCCTTTCTGCCCCTCCTTTCCTGTGAGTCAACAGGTGGTGGATAGGGTCCTTAGGAAACAAAGAGATAGCTGTAACTCTGGTTTGCCCAGACAAGATTAATTAGCACACCTGAGGCCCTAAGGTCTGCTGACCCTAATAGCAGACCATCTGGCCTCCAAGAGTCACCTACTCAATGGACAGAGGGTCCCACCCCCTCCCTAAGCTTGTGGGTTTGCCTTTAAAAACACCTGGGCCCAGGGGAGGGGGCTTCTCCCTAGCCAGCATGCTGGAGGAGCCCGTTTCCTGTTCATTAAAGCCTCTTGCGTTTTGTAGCAACTGGACTGGACATTGAGTTCTTGGGGTATCGACCGAACCTGGAAGACTCCTCATTCTGAGGGTCTTACATATGATAGTCATAGAATAAAATAAATGTTAAAAGAGTACTGTCCCAACACAAAGCAAGATCCGTATTCATCTCATTTTCTGATGGATTTTGAGAAAAGGGAGTTTCTTCGGTCCCTGTGGTGTATCTCAGGTGATGTGCTGATCTTGCCACTTACTTTCATCATTGATAAAATGTTGGAGGAACACAGCCTGAAACTTCTCAGGTCCTGTTGACTCAATAGGGAAAGGAAAAAAAAAAATCTCAGCTCAGGGGATTCAGGGGATTAAACCCAGAACATTGCCTGTGCTGAGAGAGCACTATGCCACTGAGCCTGCATTGCTAGTTCTAGATTATTCAAGTGATGGCCTGAAATACTCACCTTGACTGAGAAGAAGGAATCTTATCTAGGTCTTCTTCCTTTCCTATTGCTCTTCCTTGCCCTCCTCTGGCCTTCCCTGACCTCCCCTGTTCTCCATTGCCATTTTTCTGCCCTCTTCTGTCCTCCCCTGCCTTCTTTCCTCTCTTCATTCCTTCCTTTTCCTTTCCTCCCAGTCCTTCCCTTTCTCCTCCCCTTTCTTTCCATCCTTCTTTGGCTGTTTCCTCAAATGTAAATAGTGAAAGCACGAATGAGCTATTAGCAGATGGCTCCATCAGACAATAGAATTAAGTGATGATAATTTGGAGATCCAAATATATGACAGAAGACAGGTGAGAAAAATATCTTTGTATGTTCTGAAAATAGGCACTTGCTGCTTGGGATTGTATTTGTAGTGTTAAACCAGTTTGTGATTCTCTCACCTCTTAAGCAGAAACACAGTAGATTAGTGTCTAAGAAACTAAGGAAGATAACTCAAAATGGCTCTGATAAGCTGAAGTGTCACACCCTTTCCTCATATGCAGAATGTATATGTATATTTATGTATATATACATATATATATATGCATATATATTAAAGCATGTATGTACATGACAAGAGTCAGAGGGAGAAAAGAGACTGGGAAGAGTGTGGGAGGAGGAGTGGGAGAGGACCGCATGTAGTGGGGGCAAATAAGAACAATGTACATTGGGTGTATGTGTATAAAAATCATAATGAAACCAAGTATTGGATGCTAGCTAAAAATAACACAAAATAAAACAAAAGGCTTCTACATATCACAGAGGAAGTACTCTGTGTGTTCATGAGCAGTTATACAGAGAAAGTATGCTATGTGTTCACGAGAAGGTGCACAGAGACGGCTCAGCACATATACAAACTGGAGTCATATTTGGCCATAAAGAAGAATGGAGTGTTATTTCCAGAAGAAAAAAAATTGAACTGGAGATCACGATCTTAACAAGATAGATACTGCATACTTTTTGTTAAATGAAGACTTTAAATGAACGATGCATACAACTACGACATGAAGCTAGAAGTAGGATTCTCTGAGGAGGGAGGAAACCAGCTGAGGGGGGAAGTGGAAACAAGCGTGGATAAAGGGGAGGATGTGATCAGGGCACATGGCACAATTGCATAAAAATGTCACAATGTACAGTGAATACACACTAACTAAAATTAGTTAATTGAAATGAAAATGGTTCTAATGATGACGAAGATGTTGAAACACACAAAATTGTTGGATAAGATGATTGCAAGACAAGAGGGTGGGAAAATACCACTATTTCTACATGGATGGATTTTACATAGAGAGTTAAAAATAGGTAAACTAAGTGTTGTGAGTAAAAATGACTAGTTCACATATATTACTAGAGCTTTTTGTATTTAGTTGGGCTCAAACCTTTTTTTGTATATTGGTATTCTGAGAAGGAAAACAGAGCCATTCTGTGTATCTTGGGTTGGCTGATATTTAAACATAGGGGGCACTCACTAGACTCTTTTGGACTTGGTGCCCACCTCCCCTTTTCATTGAGATTTGGCCTGGTTTGAGCTCTTTGCTGATGGATACAAGCAGAACGCTCTATAATGGATGTTGTGTTAGTTACTTGTCTCATTACTGAGGCAGAGTGTCCGGGGTTCCAGGGGATGCAGTCCAGCATGGCAGGGAGCAGAAGGTGGCTGGTCACATTTATTCAGCAGCCAGGTAGCAGAGAGTGATGGATCTTTAACCTTAGCTCACTTCATTATTTTTTTTTTTTCAGTCTGGGATCCTAGCCCATAGGATGGTACCAGCCACATCTTCAGCGAAGCCAATCTAGACAGTCTCCCACAGATATAACTACAGATTTTTTTGCATGATGATTCTAAAACTCATCTAGTTGATCACTGGATTCTGCTATCACAGGTGCCTTCATTCAGTGCCGGCCGCACCTGCCTGGGATGTGGACCCAGGACTAGAATAGAGCTGAACCCAGAATCCAGACCTTCAGACTTGCAGACTTACATTCTGCAAGTAAAGAAAGGGATGGAAGTTTTAAACCTTCAGCTACTTTTCAGAGAGGAGTGTGTACTGGAAGGAAGGGCAAGGTACAAAGTAAACTGGTGTTAGGATGGAGTCAGGCTATCGTGGTGATGCCAGTTCCTTAGGAGGCACCAGTGCCCAAGGAACATTGAAGGTGTTTCAAGTCAATTTCATGTAGACCTTAAGGGGGCATTGTTCTTTTAGCTGTGAGGTTGATAACTGGCTACACAAAGAGTAGCTTCAGGAAGCTCCAATCTAGTGTAGCGGTTTTCAATCTGTGGGTTGCAAATCCTTTGACAAACATCTATCTCCAAAAAATGTTTATATTATGATTCATAACTGTTTCAAAATTACAGTTATGAAGTAGCAATGAAAATAATTTTATTTGGGGGTCAGAACTGCACTAAAGGGTCACAGTATTAGGAAGGTTGAGAACCATCGGTCTAGAGGCAATTAATGCTTAGAGAAAAATCCGAAACCATGTCTGACTTAGGGTTATCATTGATGTGATTAAATACTACCATCAAAAGCAAGTTGGGGGAGTGAAGGATTTATTTCTCCTAACTTTCATACCACTGTCCATTATCAAAGAAAGTCAGGGCAAGAACTCAAACCTGGGGGCAACAGCTGCAGGAGAAGCCCTGGAGAAGTGCTGGCTTGACCTTGTGCTCTTAAGCCAGCACCCCCAGCTTTGAACATCCTAAGGACACCTTGAGGAAGTTTCATGGTCACTAGAGCTGTTTGCAGCCAAAGCATTCGAACTCCTGCAGGCACTATTGCAACCATGACAGTTTTGTAAGTGTGCTGCATGTTTTACCATTACAATATCAGTAAATTCTAGATGACCCTGAAAACATTTTTTTTTAACCCAAGACAGAGGGTACAGACAGATCCCTACACCTAGTGCTCCAACATCAGATCCGTGAGTATTGGTACAAATTCAGCTTTTCCTTTGTGAACTTCTGTGATCGGTGCCATCATGATCCCTAATTTGCCTGGGGGTCTGTGGCAGGATTGGTGCAAACACAGCCCGTCCCTTCTCATTCATTTATCCCACATAGTTACAATACTTTGCAGGTTCAGCCACGCTGGTGTGATTGCCCATTTTCTGCCTGTAGAAGCAGGCTGTTTGGCTCAGTTTGTAAGGGCAGCCAAGAGATAACCTTTCTGTGGTTTCACCTGGTGTTGTTTAAAAAAAAAAAAAAAAAAAAAAAAAAAAAAGTAGGTTTTTTTTTCTTGCCTACTTTCGAGTTTCCTCATTACAGAGTGGGTTGAGTAGGGGACAGGGAAGGAGTATGAGAAAAGGTTGCTGCTGTAGTGAAGTCCCTGTCAGTGGCAGCATTGACAACTGTGATGAAAGGCAGCTAAAGAGCTTGAGAGAGGAGCTGGGGTTGTCACTACCTGGCACAGAAGTGGCAAAGACAAAGATAGAGGAAGCAGAGGGCTGAGGAGGAGTGGAGAACCTTAGGTGAGGGAAACAGAAACTGTAGAGAGACAAAGAGGCGGAAATGCAGGCCTTGGCCATTTGGAAACATTCTAGAGAGCAGCTACATCCTAAGAGCCCAGGGTGGTAGACACTTTAGGTCTGAGACTATTGTCAAGGCTGAGGCGTCTGTACACAAAGGTCTAACGTTTGTGACATGTATCATTGCAGGGCTCCTGGAGCCTGGAGGAGAGTTCTAACACTAAACAGCGCTCCCTCCTCCTGCTGATTGCCGCTGTCCCCAGGCTGTGCTGTGCCCATGCTGACAGAGCCAAGAACTGATGACTGCCAAATGCCAGAGCTGTTGGTGCCCAGAATGATAAGCCTCCAACCTTGGTGCCTGGAGCAGTATCCTTGGCTTCTTATGGATCTGCTCTGGGTCTGTTAGCTCATGTCCCAGGCCTTAGGCACTTGCTCAGGATTGCCAGCAGTAGAGAAGAGCTTCTCCTTGTCTACCCATGACTCCTATCTGGGCAGAGCAGAAAGAGCCCCAGACAGAAGCTTGGCAGAAACTAGAAATGAAGACAGAGTTGCTTGTTAAAGGCCAAGTGAGGGTTCTGGTACTCTTGTCCTCTGGTCCTGGCATCCCTTCCTTCATGGTTCTTCTCCACCCAAGCATCTTCCCAGCTGGGAGAAACACAGAACTGTGCTTCAGCATTCCCCTGCTGCAAAACTGCTGTGCAGCAAATGGCCACAGAATATTCATCTTGCTCAAAAGTCAGTGGGATTCTTGTGATCAGGGCTGCATTTGCCCTCAGCTGGACTTGCTCATAAAGCTGTGAGTCAGTTAGAAAGCTGATCCTGGCTAAACTTACTCACATTTCTGGGAGGCAGCCAGCTTTATTTGTTGATACAAGCCAAGGGTGATGGGGAAGAACTGAATTACAGTCACATTTCTCAGGGTTTTTAAACTTTTTTTTTTTAAATATTCCTTTTATGGTTCAGCACCTTGCCAAAGATACTTCATTACTCTACATGAGATAGATGTGATATTCCCCCAACTTTTCTTGTTTTTGATGACCATTTTGAGATATACCAATCAGGTATTTTGTAGCAGTCCCTGTATTGAGGTTGGCCTGAATTTTTTCTTGTGATTAGAGATTAGGATTTTGGGCAAAGTACCATAGAAGTAAAATGTCATTTCTATTATACCAAGATTCCGAGAATCAACACCTTTTATCATTACCTTGCACTTACCAATGAAGCTCATCTAAGAACTTATTTTTAAGAACACAAACTATATGAAGAAGAACAAATTTACTAATTACTTCAGATTCTTTCAGAAAACATTTAAAGATTTGTGTGTGTGTGTGTGTGTGTGTGTGTGTGTGTGTGCCTTGTGTGGAGCTGAAGCTATAGGTGGCCATGAACTGTTGAATTCTGTTCCAGAGAACAGAGATCCTGGCTCTCTGGAAGAGCAATGCTGAGCCACTTGTCTAACCTCTAAAACTTGTAAAAATTACATTTGTTTATTTGCATGTGAATTTGCCACGGTGTGTTCAGAGGTCAGAGGACAGCGTGTGGAAATCTGATCTATGCCTTCCAGGTATCACACTCAGGCTGCCAGGGTTGGCTGCAATGTCTTTGCCACTGAGTCACCTCACAGGCCCACGTTTCTCCAAATTCTAAGAGAATTTCTTCTAGTTTTAGAATTGTTTTATTTCATTTTAATTGGTATGTATGTGGGCATGCTTGTTTGTGGGCATATGACCATGAATGCAGGTGTGTGGAGGCCAGGAAAGGGTACCAGACACCTTGCAGCTAGAGAGTTGTGAGTCTCCTGGTGTGAGTGCTGGGAATCACCACAGAGTCATCCCTCTAGCCCAGATTTCACTGTTTTAATTGTCACTTGGGTTAAATAAAAAAGGTGCGAGGTCTTAAGTGGATTGATTATTACAAGAATGAAAAATAGGATTACTTTCTCATGACAAATACAAAATGAATGAATACAAATTCTTTAAGCAAAGATGGAAGAAGCAGCTTTTAATTTAGGGTAAAGACCAGCACTAAGCCATGTACATTTTTCCAGCTGAAAGACTCTCATGTAAGAGTTTCTGTCAGCAGACAACCCTTTTCATGATGACTGGGTGTAAGAGTTAATTTAATTTCCAGTAAGCTTTTCTCTCTCCCTTGACTAATGCTTTCTTTTATCCCCCAGAGTTACTTCTTATCTTTGGAAAAATGATACTATCTACCCCAGTGCTGCTCATTTTCAAAAGCACTCATGGCAGAATTTTAATACTTGGATTCTTCATTTCCTGCCACAAAAGTGTGGGGCCTTTGCTTTCAATTACAATAGTAACCCTAACCAAATTCAGATTCTGGGCACATAATTCTTTTTTTTTTTTAATAATTTTTTATTTAAATTTGAAACAAGCTTGTTTTACAATTCCAGTCCCTGCACCCTCTATTCCTCTCCTATTCCCCCCCATCAACCCCCATCCCATCCCCTTTCTACTCCCCAGGAGTGTGAAGCCTTCCATGGGGGAGTCTTCAAAGTCCCCATCCCCATGTGTCTAGGCTGAGGGAGTATCCCTCTATGTGGGATGGGCTCCCAAAGTCTATTAGTATACTAGGGATAAGTACTGATCCACTAGTAGAGGCTACATAGACTGCCCAGTCCTCCCAACTAACACCACATACAGAGAATCTGGTGGGTCCTATGCTGGTTTCTCAGCTATCGGACTGGAGTCTATGAGCTCCCCCTTGTTCAGGTCTGAAGTTTCAATGGGGTTCTCCAGCCTGGACCTCTTTGCTCATTACTCCTCCCTCTCTTTAACTGGGTCCCAAGAGTTCAGCTGCTACTAGATGAAGGCTCTAGGATGACATATGAGGTAGTCATCAATCTCTTATCAGGGAAAGTCATTTAAGGTAGCCTTTCCACTATTTCTTAAACTGTTAGTTGTGGTCATCCTTGTAGATCTCTGGAACAATTCCCTAGTGCCAGACTTCTCTTTAAACCTATAATGACTCCCTTTATTATGGTATCTCTTTTCTTGCTCTCCCTCTATTCTTTCCCTGACTCAATCTTCCTGCTCTGTCATGCCCACCTCTCCCCTCCTCTTCCTCCTAACTCCTTCTCCCCCACCATGCTCCCAATCATGTATTCCATTCACAAAAAGGGAAACATAGTATGTATTCACTCATATATGGTTTTTAGACATAGAGCAAAGGATTACCAGCCTACAATCCATGCCACCAGAAAAGCTAGGAAACAAGGAGGACCCTAAGAGAGACATACATGGTCCCCTGGAGAAGTGGAAAGGGACAAGATCTCCATAACCAATTTTTAATCTTTTAAGAAATAAGGTGAGGTCTTTGCATTTGGATACATATTGTCTAGAGACATAATTAATAAAATAAGTTTAATCAGGAAGACCTTGATCCAATATCACTAGATTCCTTTGAGGGAGAGGTTAGGAGGTAGATACAGAGAGAAGGAAGTCCATAAGACAGAAGACAGAAGACCACTAGGTCACAAGACAGAAAGACAGAAGAAAAAGCCTTCAGCAAACACAATTCAGTTGAAACTTTGAACTCAGATTTCAATTTTCTTCTTCTCTTTATTTTTTTTAGTTTTTTATTTTATTTATTATTTTTTTATTTTACATGTCTATCCCAGTTCCCTCTCCCTTCCTCCCTCCCTCCCTCTTACCCTCACCCCCCCCTCACATGCACCATGACCACCCTCCCCTCCCACCTTCTAGGACCACAGAGGAGAAGGAAGTACCTGGAGTGAGTATTCACTTGCTCAGTAAATATGTCTTAAGCTTCTATTGTGAGCTAGGCTCTGAGCCAGGAGCCAGTGAGACAGAGGCTTTACTGAAAGATAGGAAGTGTGTGTGTGTGTTGTGTATAGATTGCTATAGGTAGAGAGAAACCAAATCCCCCAAAACCTATACATCAGCTGGTGTGTCACATTTGGGAGAAGGTTAACCCAATCTCTGTCTTTAATTATCTTTAGAGTTAGGGTGGAGGCTTCCTGCATAAAGTGACTGTTGAGCTCATATGTAAAGAGCGAGTCACCCAAACAAGGGCAGGGCTCTTGAGCAGTAGCCACTGTCTAAAAGGTGCAGAGGAAGAGAGTGCTTGGTTCTCCAAGAAAAAGATATATTGCTCAAGATAACCTGTGTGTATTGGTTGGAGAATGGGAAGTTTCAGGCAGAGGAGAATCAGGAGAAGTGGAATGGTGGTAAGAATTCCAGGTCTACTAGCCACCAGTTCCAGCTCTAAGTGAATTAGTTAGCATCTCTAGTCCTCTTCTTTTCTGTCTTGATGTGGGGATGATAAAATGGGCCCTGCAGCATGCAATGTTTTGAGAGTTAAATGAGGGTAATTTTGAGGATCACCTAGCATGGCACTGGTAGCTAGGGAGAGCTCAGCAAGAAGTTGTAGGTTATAATTATCATACACATTATGCTTAGAAACAATATTAATTCAACCACTGTCTCAAGTAGCAAACTTGAAGGTCTTTGAATTTCTTGGAAATTCTTGGCACCATCTTGAGTACATCTTGATAGTCATAGGCTAAGTGTAGAAGGAAAGGGAGAAGATCTTTTAGATTCCAGCCATAAAGAGGAGAGCCAATCCTTGTCTTGGCTTAAATGGGGTGAATCAAGTCAAAGACATTTCCCATCTACCCTTCATTGAGAAATTTCAGACAGCCATTTTCCTTGCAGCCCAATTTTGAATCCTCCCCCTCTTGCCTTTGGCTACCCTGAAGTAAAGATGCTTGTAATTGGGTCCCAGGGAACAAAAAGTAGCATTCTACATGTTTCCATTCAGTGCCCTATTGTGCTGCCTCAAATCCTATGTTGTGACTTTTGTCCACTCATTATGTGGTTAACTCTGTGTGTGCAGAGTTTTCAATTAGACACAGAATCCCATGCTCTTGACCCCTACAGGAAAGAAAGCAACCTGTGGAGGCAAGCTGCATATCCATCTCCCATTCAGATATTTCTCAGAACAATGGGGTAGTTGACTTTGTACAGAGACTTCAATTTTCCTCAACTCACTACATAATTAAGATGGCAGGAGCTTTACATGATTCTTCTTCTTTCTACTCCTCTTCTTTTTTTCATTAAGTAAATATCCAAACCAGCTGTTGATTATGTATCAACATTGTATTTTCTGGCATGTCCAACTCATGCTTAAATACTATCTCCTTGATTTCCAGACAGAATACTCAACTGTGGCTATCTTTGCTATCTGCTCTTCTCTACCAGACTAGATTCTGCTTTGGGCATTACATTTTATCTAATGAGTGTGGATGTATGTGATTTCTACTACTACATATTTTATAACTCTGCTTTAATCATTTAAAATATCACCAACACCCTTCTTGCCATTGGTCTTTTAATACTTGCATGATGTCTACTGAAGATGAAACAGAGCCAGATTGTTGTCTTGATTAATGATTTCTCTGGATTCTTGGCACCCAATGGTTTCTAAGTTTTCTCCCCCTGTTATGATTTATGTTATAATGAGCATTTGAAGCTAAATATTTCTGCACATTTATATTTTTCTTTTCATCCTTAGAATATATCCCCACCAAACAACAACAACAACAACAACAACAACAACCAAAAACCCAAACCAACCAACCAAACAAAACATACAGATGCTCCTGGGCTTATGGTGAAGTGGGATACAAAACTTCTACCACAGGATGAAAATCTAAGCTGAAAAATATACTTAACAGCCCTGCCTTACCCCAGCATGTCTAGCACATTGGTTCTAAACCTTCCTAATGCCATAACCCTTTAATACACTTTTCATGTTGTGGTGACCACCAAACATGTTATTATTTTTGTTGATACTTTATGACTGTAATTTTCCTACAGTTATTAATTGTAATATAAATATATGATATATGGATGGCCTTGGGTGACCTCTGTGAAAAGATCATTCAGCCCACAGTTGAGAACCTCTGGACATAGCGCCTCAGAACCCTGAGAGCATGGTTGCTTTTCCCTTGGAGCTGCACAGCTCACTCCAGTGCTGCTCCCCAGTGTATCAAGAGAAGATCACATTACTTATAGTTTAGCCCCCAAAACATTCTAGTTAAAAAAATTAGCACCTTCTTAAGTCACACACACACACACATACACACACACATACACACACACACACACACACACACACACACATATATATATATATACACATATATGGACTTAACATTTATATTATAATGCATATGATTAATATATACTAATTATATATATTATAACACATATACATATATAAATGTTACTATGAAATTTGCAATATAACCTCTGTAACTCTCCCATAAATTTTTAAATAATCTCTTGGTTTCTCACAATATTTAATGCAATGTAAATATTATGCAAGATAAGTAACCTGTCCATATTCAGCATAAATACATATTTTTCAGATATTTTTGATCTATGATTTGTTGAATCTGTTATTGTGGAACCCATAGACACAGATGGCCAACTATGTGGTTTCTAGGGAAAACATATGGCTATAGAAGAGTCAAAAAATCATTAGGTCAAATCACAATCAGAGACCATCTATAATGGGCCCAAAGACATGCATTTGATTTTCAATACTTTTGGTGAAGACTCCTTCTTTGCCAAAGAAGTTCATACCATCAACTCTTCCATCAATCAGCTCCTTGATTCTATCTTGTGCTGTCATTATTTTTAGTATTTGGCAATTAATGAGTGGAAAGTGGATTTTATTTTAATGCACAACTCATTGATGAATGAGAATGTTTGAGCATCTATCCTACCAATCTGGTTACTTGAGTTTCTGATTCCTTTTTTTTGAGTTACTATAATTATCTTCTCAGCTTTCAATTCATTAGTATGTGTTTTGCCCAGCAGACACAATAATACTAAGACGCCTGGGGCCTGCTATTTGCTAAGTCATTTCATAGAATACTGTGAATAACTCTTAACTTTCGAAATCAGAATTCTTGTTTTCTGCAGACATGTGATGCCTTTTCCAGCATTGCTTCCCAGAAAAATGTGATTTTCATTTTGTAGAGAATCTGAGGCAATGAGCCATCATGAGTTAAGATAGTGAGCTGTCAAGAGGGAACACTGGACTTGAGTTGATCTGTCAGCGTACTTTTAAACAAAATCCTCCATGGCATTATTAGCATTTTTTTCCTCATCCATGAAATACAATACTGTGGGGCTGGAGTGATAGTTTAGTTGGTAAAGTATCCGAGTTAAAGACCCACCAACCATGAAACAAACAAACAAACAAACAAACAAAAAACTGGCGTGGAGATGCATGCTTATAACCCCAATACTGATGAGGTAGATACGGGCAAATTCCCGGGCTCATGGGCTAGACAAACTATATAACTCAGAGAACTTGAGGCCAGTGAGTACCTTGTCTCAAAGATGAAGGTGATGGTGTACATCTTTAATCCCAGCACTTGGGAGGTAGAATCAGGCATATCTCTGTGATTTCTAGACTAGCCTGATCTACAAGGAGAACCAGGACGATCCTGTTTCAAAAAAAAAAAAAAAAAAAAAAAAAAAGTTATTGTTTCCTAAAGAATGTCAAAAGTCATCTATGTTTGTCTTCTGGCCTTGACATACAAGCAAATACATGTGTATGTGCAACTATCCTCATATGTACATACATACTCAGATGAATATACCAACACACACACAAAGGTTTAGAGATAGAATGAAATAAATATAATCACATGTCTCTGTAATAGATATGATTAATGCTGGAAATACATTTTCTTTTAAGCTCTTGTTTGTCTCTTATTTATGTCTTGGCTATGGGTATCTGTGTTTTCATGGTTACCTATAAAGGCAATCCACAAACATATAAAAGGCATGGCTAATGACAAATAATTCAGCTCATTTCTAGCCCTGTGTCCAGTTATCAACTGCAGAAGTTGAGAACAGCTTTATAGGCAAACCTATTCATCTTTTGTTTTGCTTCTATGTTCAGGATCATAATTGGAAGGTATTTCACTACTGTCATGAATATTCATGTATATTTTTCTTACTGTTTTATGCTTTATTTTACCTCTAAATATTTAATACCACGGGGTTTATTTGGACTTTACAGCATGATATATGATCCCTTCCATTTTTTTCCCTGAGTAGTTAGCTAAGATTTAAATTTTAAATATGGAGAGTAAGAAGGGAGTATTTCATGTCCAATTGCAGAATCCAAAAGGATTAATTATAGAGAAATAAAGTGAGAAAAGATGACAATGCTGAGGGTGTCACAGGAAAGAACTGCTTCTGTGAGTGAAAAGGGAACATGTTCATCATTCTCCTAGTGGAACTCACAAGTTTTGAGTAATTGGTTCTAACAAATAACTGATGTAACAAAGAGGAACTTACAGGAGGACCACACTTAGCCAATTCCTCCAACTACATTTTCATCATTGCTATACCCAAGGCAGAGCAATGCAGGGGATTCTCCCAGGCCTATTGGATTTGGGGCTTAAATAATATTTGTCCTTCAGGGCTGTGTCTTGGAGGCCCTTGATATGTGGTCCATCTTGAGACTCAGAGGTGAGGATCACAACTCTGCAGCCTCACAATGCTTAGCTGGTGACACATTTAAACTTGAACTTTGGAGCCATGGTCTTACAGGAGACTTGGATAGTATTTAGTGGGAGGACTGCCCCAGGAAAATGCCAAACATCTTTTCTTTGCCATTTTTGCTTTTGTCCCTTTTGTTAATTTGAACATACCCAGATTTTATATAACACACATGGTTGTGGTCTAGCACATAATGTTCTCTGATTTCTAGTTGTCTCCTAATGCTTTGAGTTCTTTTCCTAGGAAAACAGTATCCTGCTTTCCTATGCCAATTATGAATCCTCGGTGAAGCCCCTTTCCCACAGCCTCCTCATTTGTTTCCCAAACTCCAGTGTTTTCATTTTGTCCCTCCTGCACAGAATGAATGGGTGATACCCATGGTGTCACAATAGCCACCTGTGGATGATACAGCTTTGCTTCTATTATTGCTAAGGCTGTGTGTTTTGATTATTGAGTGAAGTCTAGATGAACCATAGCATGTAAACTCATTTCATCATTTCTAATCCTTTCCACTGTTGCCTTATCCTCTCACTTTGCCAGACTCTCACTATGTATTCAGACTTTTCTTTGGGCCAGCAGCTCACAAACAATGACAGGGAGACTTATTATGAAAGCTTTGCCTTAGCTTAAGCTTTTTCCCACTAGCTCTTATAACTTAAATGAACCTGTCTTTATTAATTTACGTTGTGCCACATGGCTTGGTTAACTCTGTCCTGTACTGTATGCCTGACTACTTCAGAGTCTCATAGTATCTCTGCCTCTCCTCTTTCCAGAGTCCATTTTCTCCCCAGAAGTCATGCCTATTCTCTCCTGCCTAGCTACTGGTCATTCAACTCTTTATTAAGCCAATCAGAAGGAGCTTTAGGCAGACACACCTTTACAGTGTACACAAATATTTCACAACATTATGGTCCAACCTCTGTAATTTTTCCACTTTCCATGTCATGGTTTGATCACGTTCACCTTCAACATTCCCTCTCAATTTTCTATGTGGGGAAAGTCTGGTTGTTTCAATCCAGGATGACCTTCCTTTGCCTTTTTTTTTTTTTTTTTTTTTTGTAATTAATTTTATTGTCTTCATTTGATTTGCTAGAGGGCTTTGCCTGTATCCCCATTCCTTACTTGTAGGGCTCAATGCTATTCTTCAGATGAGGGACCTATATAGCTTGTCCTCTGACTGCATTCTTCCCAGAGTTTATATGCAGTGAATGTTCAGTACATACTCACCAAATTTGTCAGTGTGCGGTAAGCATTTAGCATCAACAATTCTTCTTGGTTGCTATTAACCCAGGGGTCAACTTAAATTTAATTGCCACTTAGAAGTTTCTAGAGCAAGGCTAATTAACACTATACACACACAAAAGCTTTCAGGAAAGGGAGACATTTTCACGGCTTGTTTGAAGTATGGATTTTCAAGCCTCATTTTGAATTTGTAAGTAGCAACTCTATATTGATACATCAATGAATTCATCCTTTTGTGGCAAGTCTGTCTTAGGTCAAGTCTAAAATAATAATGGCATATAAGTCTTTATAAGGTATCCTAAGTTATGGGGGATGAGGTAAAACAGGGATGTACTTTTAAATCATCATTAAGAAACTATAAAAGATGTACAGCAGTCTATTTGTTGTTTGCTGTATTATTCTAAGTGCTCAACTTGTGTTAATGAGTTTGATCCTTGAATTGCCTCTAAGAGATAGTGAAATATTATTTTATCTTTCTTTGTTTTGAGACAGTAGCTTTCCATGTAACCAGGGATGGGTTCAAACCCTAGATTCTCCTGTCTCAGATCCCCAGTGCTAGGATTATAAGAGTCTACCACCCTGCCTGGCTTCAGTTATCCCTTTGTCTGACTAGAACACATGCTGGTCTAGAAGATGCATTCAGAAAGAAGACAGGATACAAAAGATAAAAGGAATATTATAGAACCAAAGGTTCTGTGCTTTTGAGATAAATATAGTGTTCCACAAAGAGAAATGGGTTGTGAATTTTAAGGTCTGTGTTTTGTCATACACTAAAAGTATGCTGTTGTAGAATGTTACTTTAACTATGTAAAGTTGTGTTACATTTGTTCATGCTGTATTTAATGAGTGATGTAAATATGTAAATAAGGCACATGATTGGTCTAATAAAAGTTGAGTGGCTAATAGCTTGGCAATAGAGGGTTAGATGGGGCTGTCAGGCAGAGAGAATAAGTAGGGAGGAGGAATCTAGAACAGGGATAAGAGAATGAGGGAGAAAGAGGGGAGAAACACCTGGGGCCAATCAGCCAGGCAACTGTCAGCCAACCAAACACTGAAGAAGCAGGCAAAGTAAGACATACAGAATGAAAGAAAGGTAGAAAGCCCCCAGGCAAAATGTAGATGGAAAGAAACAAATGAGATTAAGTTATAAGAGCTAGTGTGACAAGCATAAGATAGGGCTGAGCATTCCTAACTATTAATATGTGTCCATGTCATGATTTGGGAGCTGGTTGGAAGCCCAAAAGAAAACCTGTTACAGCATGCACAAAAATTTCTTTGTCATAGCAAATGTGTGAGTATTTATCCCAGTGAGATAAAGCCACACCTCATTCAGAGAAGAAAAATGAATTCTTTAATCAATTTTTCTTATTGTGCTTAGATCTTACATTAGGAAAAATGTGATCTACAGTTCTCAAAGAGTGGTCTGGGGGCCCATGGGTGCCCTTAAGACTCTGGGGACCCATGGAATCCCCTAAAACACTTCTAAGATTACTTCTAAAGAATGAAGGTTTAGACCCAGGGCCAATATGGTCTATTGTATGGCTACAAATTAAAGGCAATAGCAGAGATGAGAATACAGCTGACTTCTGCTATACTAAACATTAAAGAAATATGAAAATAAAAAGTCAAGTACCAATTTTCTTCATCAAATTATTTTGTCTTCAAAAATATTTTTCCTTTATAACAACGTGTTAATTATATTGACCTTTTACATCTGATGGGTGTAATGGGTGAACTGATGTTATTTCAAAATAAAATATATTTTAAATATTTATTTCATTTTCAATTATGTGTATGTGTATATCCAAGCACCTGCCTGTAGAAGCCATAAGAGAGCGTCAGATTCCCTGGAAATGGGGTTTCAGGCAGTTGTAAGACTCACGGTGTGGGGCTGAATCTCAGCTTCTGTGTTCTGTCAGAGTAGCAAGTGTTCTTAACTGCCTCGCCATCTGGCCAGCTTACCCAGTGAATAAATATTCTATGTGGTCACTTAAAAAAAATCTGAATTTAGTCAACATTACCAGATATATTCCATATAAACAAAAACATAATATAAGGTGATTGGCAAGATTAATAACATTTGTATTCAGTTACTCATTGTATTAAGTTAAAGTATAAAAGAATAAAACATTGAAATCTACTGATATGGGGAAGCTGGAATGGATGCAATTCTTGAATTGCACCTAGATTCTTCTTCTTCTCAACACCTCCCCCCCGTTGCCCCCTGAAATTTACTTCTTAAAAATTCCATAGTTTGAGAATTTCGTATGTGAAGATAATGCTTTTGGTGAGATACACCCCGATCTCCACCCCTCCTCTCTTACTTTTCCATTTTTATGGTTGTGGGGGTTTGAAGCCAGGGCATGGCAAATGCTCTTCTGTGGAGCTACCCCTCCTCCTTATACCAGTTTCTGAACTGTAATTCAGTTCTTTGTGTATGCTTTAATATTTAAACTTGAAATACATTTTGCCCTATGGTTCATTTGATTTGAAATTTTATTCAAGTGTGCAATGTGTATTTGTAAATCCTATTATGTAGTTGGTACTCAGCTGAGCATTGGGAGAAAAATGAGGCATGGAAGCTTGATCTTCCTGAGTAGATGTTCTCTGTGTCTATTTAGCAAGATCCCTGGGGCAGTTGCTAGCAAGGAGAATTAAGGTGCTGTCTGGGCTCTTCTAAGCAAATTAAAGTGAATACAATTCAAACAGTGCCCCCTATCAGGTCTGTATCTGGATTTTATTTTTATTCTTTGATCTTTGGAGGCCCACCTCCCAAATATATAGATGGAGCTATATTCTTACTTATGAATGTCTGGCCTTAGCTTGGCTTATTTCTAGCCAGCTTTTCTTAACTTAAATTATCCCATCTCCCTTTTCCCTCTGGGCTTTTTCTTTCTCTATTCTACATACCTTTCTTATTTCTTACTCCAAGGATGGCTATTGGGCTGGTCCCTGGAGTCCTCTCCTTTTCCTTTTCTTACTCCTCCCCTTTACTCATTATTCTTTTCTTATTTATTCTCTCTGCCCATCAGCCCTGCCTATTTCTCTCTCCTGCCTAGTTACAGCCATTCATCTCCTTATTGGACCAACCAGGTGTTTTAGACAGGCAAAGTAACACAACTTTACAAAGTTAAACAAATGCAACATAAAATAATGTAACACATCTTTACATCATTGAAAAATCCTACAGCATAAAAGAACATAACACATCAATAATCCACAATGCAAGTCTCAGGATGCAGAATCCAAGTAAGGGAGAGATATGTACATATTGATATGAAAAAGGACATTTAGAACTCTGGGGTTCAGAAATCACCCAGACAGAGATTGGTTGGCTAAGTCAAGGCGAGTAGCTGCAGGCAGGCTGAGTGTGGAGAGGGCATGTTTATAGAAGGGGGAATCACTGCTCTCCGTGCTCAAGATGGGGTGTGGCAGAAGCCTGCCAGGGTAGACACTTGAGGGGAATTTTTGACCCACACTAGCCTTTCTGCTGTTGCCTATGGACACTTTCCTATGTCTTGTAGATTTCTGGCAAGCAGATGTCTCTCTTGGGTGTGCTTTAATATCCATGCCATCACTCCGTGCTTCCCAAATTGGCAGATTACAAAGTTTCCCACCACAAGCATTAACTGGAAGGGCTAGTTGTAGACACATGTGCTCAGAGTCAATCCTGGATGTGCTGATCTCAGGAGGGACTTAGGATTCCAGGTCCTCATCAAGATGTCCAGGAAATCTTTAAAATTACAGTCCAGGGTTTGTGAAATGGCTCAGCGCTTAAGGGCACCTGCTGTCAAGACTGATGACCCAAATTCACCAGAACCGGTGTAGAGGAAGGAATCAATTCCTGAGAGTTGCCCTCTGACCCTGTAGTTGAATGCTTTTCTTTGTCCCACTGGTTCCCCTGGATTAGTTTCTCTCCCATTTGTGGGTTTGCAATCATTTATGAAATAATCACTCAGAGGCTAATATTATATATAATTGTTTGGCCAATGGTTCAGACATACTACTGGCTGGCTCTCTCTTATTCATTAACCCATTTCTATTAATCTGTGCATTGCTATGAGGCTGTGGCTTACTGGTAATGCTCTGACATATTACTCCTTTGGTGGCTACATGGAATCTCTCTGGCTCTGCTTTCTTTATCTCGGTAACTCTGTATTTCCCCTCCTAACCATATTCTGCCTGACCATTGGTCAAAACAGCTTTATTCATCAACCATACAAACAACACATATTCAGGGATACAGAAGGGCATCCCATATTAGACCACTCACAGGTGTGCTGTGGGATGACACCTCCAAAATAAAAATAAATAAATGAATAAAAAAATTATATCCATGTTTGAGAAAATGACTGCAATCCTGTTACCAACTTCAAAGCTGCACACTGGGAATCTTGAAAGAAAACAAATCCCAAATTGTTTGTTAGACCCTAGTCACAGTGACCTAATCAAACAAAGAAAAACAAAGTAACAATAAATGTAAGCTAGCAATCATTAGGACACTATGATAAATAATTCAAACATTATAAAACTCTTGGACATTTACTTGCCCTTTCAACAGCACCATATTCTCTATAGCCTCAGAATATTGATTCCACTGGGAAATCATAGCTGACCTCATTGCTGTTGTTTCCCTAGTTTTAAGATGCATGCCCAGAACATGGTGTTAGAGCAAGGGGTATGATTAGTGATGCTGGAGGAGGAGGTGAATGACAGCTTGCTGGTCGGGAGGGGGCCGCATGCTCTTGTTTCGTTGGGGCTGTGTTTACCAGTTCATGGCCAAGTTAAGAGTAATCCACTGAGATCAATTGGAAAATGGAGCTCCAGGCTCCCCTTAGCTGGAAACTTTGAAAGACTGAGATAGACACCACACCAGGGCTCTTATTTGTTCCAGGAACTTCCTGAGGAAATGTGAAGTCCTTGTTTTTGATCCCACAGGAAAAACAGTTCACTTTTACCTGGAGAAAGTGGCTCCTCAGTTTGTCAAATTATGGATACCACATTTTGGGGATCATTGAGCTAGAAGGTATCAGAGATACTAGCTGTCTCACCCTCTTTCTGTTTGTCCTAACTCAGCCTGTTCTGGGAACTAGCACACATGAGCTTTGAGATGCCTCTGGAGATCATACTTTTTATCCTCGGGTGTGAATGATGGCTTGCCTCTGCCCCACAGAGATGTGTTTTGTGAAATGCATTTCCCAGGTTTGATCTTTCTGTGCAAGTCACTGGTATGGATCAAAAATATTCGGGCTCTCTGTAAGGGTAGTTTCCTAGTACAAGGAACAGTTGGCCTCTTCTTGCCTCCTTTTCCAGCCACAGTCCTTAACATTGATGAGTAATGGCAAGGGCTCCAAGTTGCCACAGGCAGTTAGGTGTCAGACCTGGGATCAAGACTTTGGATCAGACCTGGTCCTTTATCTTCTTATTTCCTGTCAGACCTAATATGGGTCACCTGCCCCATTGGCAAATGGTCCTAGAACAGGCACTTTAGAATGTGTGTGTAACTCTGTACAACAGGCTGTATTGTATGTCAGGGATTCTGGGTCACATAAGTAAAAAACAAGTTGTGAGTCACTGTTCTGGACCTGGCAGCTGCACATCTAACCCTAGATACCTCCATTGTGTGGTGTGGCGCAACTCACCCACCCATGGAAATATGAAGGAGCCTGAGCAAGTTTCCTCTTGCAGAGGGTTGCCACCATTTTCTAGGTCTGTCACTTTCCAATGGGTCACAGGATCTTCTGGATGTTCTCCACTAGAATCTAATGACCCTTTCTCCTGTTTGAGAGGCTAAGGACATCAGCTGATGTCTGTGCATATGGCTGGGGATGTTTGACAATATTCTATTTCAGCTTGATTTCGCGAAGACAAAAGCCAAGGCAAGGGTGAGATGAGATGTTTTTCTAGAAGCCTATCTTTGGGAACAGAAGAGTAGGAAGGGACAAAAGCCCCAAAGAGTGTGCTGTTAAATTGGTCATTCTGTGGGCAGCAGGACATTTATTCTCTTTGGGGACCCTTGTAAATCACAAGGAGTTTGATGGGTTCAGTACAGAGTATTTGATTAAGACAAGGTATGGAATTTTTTTTTTTTTTTGGTCAAAACAGGGAGATATCAGCATCAGGGCCAGACATTGTGGTAAACGTCTCATAAAATTAACTTGTTACTGTCAAAAGCTGAATGGGCAAAGAATATGTGATAGATACACATACAAGTGTTATTCAGCTATGAAAAAGAATGAAGTGGTATTTCCAGGACAATGGATCAAATAGGAAACTGTCATGTTAGGTCTTACAATCCAGACAGAGCTAAAAGAAAGCTGTGGGATGATTTCTTTCATATGTGGAAGAAAGAAGATAAGGGAGGAAGAGGGAAGGAAGAAAGGAAGGAAGGAGAAAGGAAGAAAGAAGGATGGCCTGAATGTTGAAGATGGGCCAAAGGTAAGGGAACTGGGGAGACAGAAAGATAAGGGATGTAACAACCATGATAAAAGTATGTATAGGAATGCCATTAATTCGAGCCTAGGGGAGATATCACAGTGGCAAAGTATTTGACACATAACCACGAGGACTTTGAGTCCTGATCCCCAGAACTTCAGAAAGCTTGACACAGCAGCTTGCGTCTGTTATCTGAATGTTCCTATTGCAAGATGGGGAGGTGGAGGCAGGAGAATCCCTTGAGATAAGCGTAAAGACCCTCCTTCAGACAAAGTGGAAAGTACAACCAACCCCTGAGATTGCTCCCTGGCCTCCATGTAAGCTATGGTATGTGTTCGCTTCCCCTCACACTTTTTTCTCCCTCGCTCTTTTACAAACGCACACATGATGCACACACGCGCACACACACACACACACACACACACACACACACAGAGAGAGAGAGAGAGAGAGAGAGAGAACATATATACACAATAAGGCAAAAGAAATACTGATTTTCGCAATTAATGTACATTAAAATTATAATGGAATTACATGGTCTAAAATATCTACTGTGCTAAGTCTGAGAAACCTAGAGAGTATGCCTTAGAATTGTTGCCCTGATGGACCATGATAGAGGAGCATCAATCAAGTCTCACCCCCACCTTCGATAAGAGTCCACTCTGAGGATGAAGATGAGTACATATAGCTAGGCTGCACTTGTATTATAGCCAAGCGGGCTTCTGTGGTATTGAAAATTCAATTGAGACAGAAAAGCAGAGACACCACAACACGCTTCCCAGGCTAGGACAATGCTTGCTTTAGTGTCAGTGCCAAGTGGGTGTGGCAAGTTATAGTTTTCTTAGTTGAGTAATGATTCTGGGATTCTCTGTAGAATTTTGGTATAACTGAAAATTCTGTGGAACAAAATTAGCTGTGACTTAACTCTGGCTATGGATATAGCTAAAGACTGGAAATAGGGTGGGGTTGTTATCTGACTCAAAAGTCCAAAGCCCTATCTCTGCACCAAGATCAAATCCAGCCTTTGGTACTTGCCTCTACTAAGATAATAGACCTTTTCTGACTTATCTAATGCAGATGTGTGCGTGCGTGCATGCGTGTGTGTGTTGTTAAACATTAGTAGTTCATGACATTTAGTGAGCATTAGTTGATTGGCACTTGTCATCAGCCACGGGATTTTGTAACATTAGTCTACCTCGTTTCCCCTCTTTCATTGGTACCAGGCACAGGAGTTTCAGTTCAGTTAAAAAATATTTATTGAGCTCATGCTGTAAGGTGCTGTGGCTGGCTCTTGACCAAGATCTCAGTAATAATAGGAGTCTTCATTTCCTCTGTCACCTTCTCTGTTTCTTGCACTGGCTATTTGTATGTTTTTGAAATGTAAGTAAAGGAGACAAGGATATATGCTTATAACTCCAGAACTTGAGGGCTTTTATTTTATTTTTTTCACTTTTAAATTTAAATTTACTTGTCAATCCTAGTTTCCTCTCCCTCCTATCCCTTCTCTGCTCCCCTATGATGCCGTAACCCATCCCCTTTCTGCTCCTCAGGAGGGTGAGGCCTCCATGGGGGATCTTCAAAGTCAGAGGGCTTCATATATATATATATATATATATATATATATATATATATATATGTGTGTGTGTGTGTGTGTGTGTGTGTGTGTGTGTGTGTGTGTGTGTGTGTGTCCTGTGTGTCCTGTGTGTCCTGTGTGTCCTATGTGTATGTGTACCTGAATGCAGGTACCTGTAGAAGTCAGAATAAGGCACTCAAATACCTTGGAGTAATATGGTAGTTTTGAGCCATCATGGGTGCTGGGAATCAAATTCTGGTTCTCTGCAAGAATACTTTCCAACCATTGAAAATCATCTCAGCCACTACATGATATTTTTATTGCCTAACACTTTTGTAGATGATATTCTTTCCAATGTATTATAAAAAGTAAAGAGAATAATAATACCTAAACTTCATGTAGGAATTGTAAACTGTGCATTTAAAACTTTTGTGACAAAGAAAAAGTAAATTGGTGATAGAGGTGAATATAGTGTACTGACTAGTTTTATGTCAACTTGACACAAGGTATCCAAGAGGAGAGGAACCTCAATTAAGAAAATGCCCCCATGAGAGCAGTGCTGTGAAATCAGGCATAGAGCATATTCTTAATTAGGATTGATGGAAGAGTACAGAGTCCATCTTGGATAGTGCCATCTCTAGCTTGGTAGTCCTGGTTTCTATAACAAAGAAGGCTGAGAAAAGCAATGAGAAGCAAAGCGTAAGTGTCACCCTCCATGGACTCCTGCATCAGCTCCTATTTCTATGTTCATGCCATGTTTGAGTTCCTGTCCTGACTTTTACTTATGAACTACAATTCGGATGTTTGGCTAAATCAATATTTTCCTCTCAATCTGCTCATGGTGTTTCATTGCAACAATAGAAACTCTATCTAAGACAAGTTGGTTACAGGAGTGGGGTATTGTTGTGATAGACTTGATTATGTTAGTTTTTGGAGGACTATGGAAGGACTGTAATGTTGAGCTAGAAAAGTCATTGAGTGTTGAGAACTGTGTGAGAAGTTCTGTAGGTGCATAGAAGATGAGAATGTTGAGAGCATTGGAGAAGATGGAAGCCTGACTTGAAATTTCGGAGGGAAACAAAGACTCCACTGGGCTCTTTTGTGAAGAATCTGTGTATCTAGTCAGTTGGAGGTAAAAACAAACTGGCAGCAATTACCAAGAAACCAAGAACTTGTGTTTATCCTCCTTAGAGTCTCCTGGCCTGGGGACTGGGTGTACGGCTGACCCGCCACAGCAGACCAAGCCATCAGAGTCTGCCAACATAGCAGTGCTAGTCCTGCATCCACCCACTGGGAGAGGGTGTGTCTTAGACCTGCCTCCACACACACCAGAAGAACCATCAGAGTATTGTACCTGCTTGCACCCACCTGAAGAGAACCTTGAACCTGAACCTACCAGGAGAGGGAGAGACCCCACCTGCACCCACTGGAAGAAGGGATGGATGGAATGACAATAAAAGAACACATTCAACAACAGAAAGACCACTATGATGACACCAGAGCTGAGGGACTCTATACCAGCAAGACCTAAACATCCCAACACACAGTGAAGGCAAAAGAGAATGACTCTTAAAAAACAACTTTATGAAGATGAGAGAGAACCTCAAAGAGGAAATGAGGAAATCCCTAAAGAAATGGAAAGAAAAAAGACAAACAAAAAAGAAGGAAATGGAGGAAAAGACAAATCAAAAATACAAGAAACATACAAATCTCTTAAAGAATGCAAGGAAAGCCAAGAAAAACAAAACAAAAACAAAACAAAAACCAAACAAGTGAAAGGAAGAATTCAAATCATTCAAGGCTTGAAAGCTGAAATAGAGACAAAAACAAAAACAAAACAAAACAACAACACACAGTCTGAGGAAATTCTTGAAATAGAAAAGCTGGACAAATGATCTAGAACTATAGATGCAAGCATAACCAACAGAATACAAGAGATGGAAGAGGGAATCTCTGGCTTTGGAGATACATTAGAGATCAACCAAAGAAAATCTTAAGTTCAATAAATCCCTAACACAAAATATTCAGGACATATGGGACACCATGAAAAAATGCCAAACCTAGGAATAATAAGTATAGTAGAAGGTGGGCACCATCTGTAAGGCGTACGGTTTTTCTGCCCGCCGCCTGCTCTTGTTCCGCCACCAAGCCAGCCCCAGCCTGCTCTTTTCCGCCACTGCCAGCCCCAAATAACACACTGAGACTTGTATTTGATACAATACTGTTGGCCCGGTTACTTGTTTCTTATCGGCTAGCTCTGCCTTTAAGTATTAACCCATTTCTGCTGATCTATGTACTTCTCTTACGGGAGCCATGCATACTGCTTTCTCCAGACCTCCATCTGACTCTCCTTACTATTTCCTATTTCCTCCTTGTCTCCTAGTACCTCCTATCTTCCTTTCCTATTGGCCAACAGTGCTTATTATTAACCTGTATGAGAAACATATACAGAATGACATCTCCCATCACCAGATGACCAGCATCAATTGTCCCACTGATGGCTTGGACTATATACTGGCATTAGGCACGAAGTAGAGGAAAAATATGAGATGATACCATGAGGGAACACCACACTTACTGTTGTTTGAGTGTTGGGTATTAGTGAAGATGAGATTCCTGGCTTCATAGTAAAACTGATGGTCATAAAAGTTAGTAAGGAAGTCCAGAAAAAGGGAGGCAAGGAAAAGATTCCAAAGTAACTGAGTTATAGACAGTTTAAATTTGAAATGGCAAGAAGAAAATATTCCATCCCCATTTGGAAGCTCCTCAGGGAGTTAATGGTTAAAAAAAACTTCCAAAGAACCCTAAATTGGAGTAGGAGAGGGAGGGACTAGGATACTAAGGCATATGGATATTGAAACTAGGGATGTTGGTAAGAGCTAAGTCACTGTATAGCATGTCTAACTTCACTTACGTGGGTGCAAAAGGCCAGATTAATTTAGAGTTATAGAAGCTGAGAGTGATGCATTCGGGAGACAGACACTGAAAGGCTGAGAAATGAGTGACAGGTGATGGTAACTGGTTTAGAAGCATGGCGTTTGTTGGCTGATGGCATGAAGAAAAGTTTTGGTGGGGTTGTGAGGAACAGCTAGAGTAATTGAGAGGCAAACTACACCCTGAAGTCTCCTTTTGTTCCATACTTCTAGTTGTGTTATGATCAGTTCCACTGCAGGTCCCCTGCTGTGTATTTTGTGGTGTGTGTTTTTAATGAATTAAGACACAGGTAACCCTAACTACTCCTTCTGCATTTTTAAAATTTCTTAGTATGGAACACTATATTAAGGAAAATGAACATTAATGGAAATGGGTTTAAAAACAGAGCAAATGATGTTGGAGAGGGGAAGTGGTGAAGTGTTAGGGAAGGAATTAGAAAAGAAGGGTTAGGGGATTCATTCAATCTAAATCCACTGCTGCATGTGTAATTCTCAAATACCAAGAACGTAGGTATGG
>NW_026125104.1:0-144349 GCF_943737965.1 Phodopus roborovskii
CTAAGAAAAAAATATTAAAGCATTAAGCAAAATGTTAATGTTACTTTACTCTTCAGTATTTGCACATTTGGCTCCAATGGATGGGCTACAATCCCTTGGTCACACAAATGACCCTGGTTAAACTCATTGGGCCTCAAAATGTAACAAGATATTAGTTTGGGAAAAGGAATTGTAGTTAGGAGGTGGCTTTGTGTGTGTGTGTGTGTGTGTGTGTGTGTGTGTGTGTGTGTGTGCTCGCGGTAATAGAGATGAGAAAATAGAGGATTGTAAGAGTTACACTAATCAGAAAATACTATATACATATATAAAATTGTCAAAAAGCAAATTCAAAAAAAATTAAATTTTTAGACTATACTAAGAATTTACAGAAAATCTATTCCAACTTTCTTGACTTCTGTACCTAAATATTAACCCTTGTTCCTTTGTAAATTTAACGGATTTATCCTGGATAGAGTTTTCATTTCCGGCAGAAATGTTAATTTACATACATATTTTATCTTTGGAAGTACAGATGAAGAGCAGGACTCCTTTTTATAACTGAATTGCATTCTTTATTTACAATTTATTTTCCATTTTTAGGCTAAATTTTTTGTTTAAGCATTACATTTGAGAGGAATTTAGGGATTTCTGTATATTCATTCTTTTTCACTGAAAGTTAAAATGGTTCTGAATTCTTACTTAGGTTTGTGAGTCATGTACTGTCTATTGGAAGCTTTGTGTCAGTGTATCCAGAAAAATTGGCTACCAAATTTGTAGACAAAACAGAATGGATCAAAGGTATGTCCTCATGACATGTTTATTTCTCTAAGAATTAGACATCTCAAACTAATTGAAAGATCTCTTTCTTGCTACCCACTCTTAATATGCCCTTTACTACCTTTAAGTCATTTAAAAAATTTCCCACAACCAAATACTTACTGGAAAACACATGCAGGTCAACATTCTTCATGACCCATCTTGGTGATGCGGAGAATGAATTTAAGAATCATCAATTAAAATTTTTTTTTTGATTCAAAATATTTTATAATGATAGGTGTATATATTTTGAAAACCACATTTACATTGTATATTTGTCAATAAAACACTTATTTTCTGTAATTGTGTCATGCCACCTTAAATTTTCTCAATTTCCCTGACTCTGCTTCTCTTCTGACAAGCATATAAAAGGACAGCAGTAGTTTTATGGGGTGAAACCTTCTATTTTGCTTATGCATATATACATAAAATAATGCATTTAAAATGTTTTCCCTTCTTTATACAAAAGACAGTACACTGTTGACACAATTTTTTATTTCTTTTACCAGATAGTAGAGCTTGTCTTGTAACTATGGAGAAAAGTCTTTAATAGCTTCATCATTTTCTATTGCGTGGTTAATTCTTGATTCTTACTGCTGACCACTTAGGATTCTTTTCTGCTGCAGTGAATTTAATACTATTTTCCATACAAAGAAATACCAGATATTATTTTCATAGCCAACAGGGATTTATTGTATTTCATAGGAGAGATATAAGAATGAGAAGTATATTTTTAGATTTCCCAGACGTGGTAGACACATCTTTAATTTTGATTATCCTTCATGTGGGCAGTACTAAGTTTTGCTACCAGCTTAAGTGAGAGTGTTCTTCTTTCATAATAACACCAAGATGTTATCAAGTCAGCAAATAAAAATGTAAATGAAATTAGAATTTTTAAATTAATCTTTTTAGTAAAAATATGAATCATAGAAGTGTAGATCTCTGCTTTGAAATGCAGTTCTTTCTGGAAACTGTAGCTTGAGTTATGGTAAAATTTTTATCTTTAAATGTTTAAATAGGAATGTAGGTTGTCAAGAGATACTAGTTTTGTATTTTTCTTGAAAAGATTTGGTCTTCTGAAAGTACTTCTTAATTTAAAAAGGGTTTTCATTCTCTTTGTATATATTTTCTAATTTAAAGTAAATCTTGTGAGTTTTGATCTGTTAATAGAAGGTTAATCTTTCTATCATATGAAGAGAAACCAGACTATTCATTTGAGTCTCAGGCCTTCAGGCCTGTTGCTGACCTATGAACTTCTACTTTTTATGATCTATCAGGTAGTAATGGTTTTCTGTTTTTTGCTTTTTGTTGTTGAGTTTTTCTGTTTTTGTTTTTTGTTTTTATTTTTTATTTATTTGAGACAGGGTTTCTCTTTATATCCTTGGCTGTTCTAGAACTTGATGTGTAGATCAGGCTGGCTTTCGAACTACAAGATCCACCTGCCACTGCCTCCTGAGTACTAGAATTATAGGCTTGTGCCCACCACCTGGCTCTGTTTTTTACTTTATTTGAAAAAACAATTATGCTGGAGTTTGAAAACAAAATAGGACTTTGTACATGGTAGGCAGGTATTTTATCTCTCAACCACAACTATAGCCCCTTTATATTTTTAAATAGTGGAAAAAAATAACAAAAGACATTATTCCAGGAGTACAGACTATAGTTCTCATTTTATTGGAACATAGCTGTGTCCAATATCTTAGTATTATCTGTGCCTATTTTTATGAACAGTAGCAGAATGGAGTAGTCCCAAGAGTGACTAGACATCCCACAGAACAGAGTCTTGGTTTTTCATAGAAAAAAAAAAAAAAAATGCTGATCTGTATTTCAAATCAGCTACATTTATTTTACCTGTTATAATAAATGTGCAACTAAGATATTTTTTTTTCTTCTTCTTTTTTTGCTGTTGTTTTTTTGAGACATGGTTTCTCTGTGTATCAGTTCTGGCTGTCCTTGAACTTCCTTTGTAGACCAGGCTAGTGTTGAACTCACAGATTTACCTGATGCTGCCTCCAAGTGCTGGGATTAAATTTCAGCTCATTATTTGTTTTCTTTTTATTTATTTTACATTTTAATAAAAATATAATTATATCACTTATCCATTTTCTTTCCTCCTTTTAAACCTTCACATGTTACTCCTCAATTCTCAAATTGATACCCTCTTTTTCTATTATTATTGCTCTCTTTGTCTCTCATACATACACACATACACACATATATATATGTATATATATGTGTGTATGTGTGTATGTATGTGTGTGCCTGAATGTGCACACACACACACACACACACACACACACACACACACACACACACACAATCTAATGAGTCCATTTTTGTTGTTTGTGTGTATATGATTTCAGGACTGACCACTTTGTATTGGATAACCAGTCAGGAAGCTCATCCCTGGGAGAGGCTAATTCTCCCTCTGCAATCATTAGTTGCCTATAGTTCTTTGTCTAGGGGTGGGACCTGGTAAGATTTCCCTCTGCTGTGTTAGCATGTCTAATGATATTGTCATTGTTTGGGTCTTGTTTATCCAACCATTTTGAAGAGAGGCAGTCTTGGTATTCTGGCCCTTATAACACCTCTACCTCACAACCTTGTTCTGTGATGTTATCTGAGTCATAGAGTCTGGGAGCTGTGCTGCATATGTATTCATTCAGGCTGGGTTGCCTCACAAACCATTGATGTTTGCATTGTGTTCAGTTGTGGATTTTTTAATAATGGTCTCTATTTGTAATAGAGGGAAGCTTTTTTTGATGAGACATGATAACTATACTTACCTCTGCGTATAGGGATAATGTTTAAACTGTAGATGGGAATTATCCTGGCTAAGTGGTGAGAATAGATTCTCTTCTAGACCTCACTAGTCCTGGGTAGTTGGCTAGGTTTCTAGGACCAGGCATGATTTCCCTCCTGTTGAATGGGCTTTGATTCCATTTAGACAGCTTTTGGTTACCACTCATATGTGGAGTGCTGTCATTGCACCTTTATAAATATCTTGCCATGCTGGTCATTGTAGTGCCTCATAGGTGTCATGGCTGAATAGAACTATTAATTATTTCCCTCCCTTGTCAGCTTGCATAGTACTTTCTGGTACTATGGAAGCTAGACTGAAGGAAGGAGGATTTCAGGTTAGATCCAGTTCAAATATTAAGCTTGTTCATTGATAATTTCATACACGAACATAATACATTCTGATAGCTCTCCTCCCCCCCCGCCCCCCGTCATTCTCTTTTATTTTCCTTTTATTTTTTCATGACCATTTAGTTTAACCAAGGCCATATGTCTGACCTTTGTATTGTAACTGTCTATTGGAGCCTGCCAGAGTCATTTTGTTTGGAATATAATAGCTTCTTGCATTATATTTTTCATGGATACTAATAGATTGAATGTTAAATGTATCATTTACTTTTATAACTTTAAATGTCAGGTGTTGTCAGCAGGGAGATGGTTATGAATCATCTCTTTCTTTTCTGTGTTGCTTAGGGTCTGATGAGTAGCAGCAAAGAAGAAATGCGTGAATTGGCAGCTTTGTTCTATTCTGTGGTTGTGTCAACAGTGTCCGGTAGTGAATTAAAGTCAATGATAGAACAACTTATAA
The DNA here is from genome assembly GCF_943737965.1 of Phodopus roborovskii. Taxonomy (NCBI): domain Eukaryota; kingdom Metazoa; phylum Chordata; class Mammalia; order Rodentia; family Cricetidae; genus Phodopus; species Phodopus roborovskii. Next base: position 4,403 of record NW_026125104.1, read on the forward strand.
AGGCGACAAAAGACAATCATGTATGTAATCAGTTTTATCTTCATTCTTCTTTATTACTTAAATAAAATAACTTTGTATTTTTACAAAATATAGGAACCCATATTTGAAACTTGGGCACGGCCATTAATCCTGGGACAAAGTTTTCTTTTTTTATGCCAACAGATTTATCCTATTTGAGATCAAAGTACTGTTATGACAAGACTCAACCCCTTTGCTAGAAAGGATCATTTTCTCCTTTTGCCTGTAAGACAGTGAAGAAATATGAAATTTTGACATTTTGTTTCTACTCTGTTTTTCTCTCAGTTCTGCAAATAGTTGAATCTTGCAGGACTGTCTTCCTGGACTAGGAAATACACTTATAAGAGTGGACTAACCTGATTTAGTTGGAATTTTTGAGCTTCGGTTTCACTGTGTAGTTCAGGCTTGCTTTCAAACTTTATTCTCTTGCCTTAGCATTTGCTACCATACTCAGATTTGTTGTCATTCTTTTTCAGTAGGTGATAGGGGTTTACAAAGTATCTGATTGTACTTTTTAGTTTTTAGGTTTCCATTTATAAAGTAAACTTACAAATTCTTAGCCTTTTTAAGTAAAAATTGAGATAGATGTGTTGATTCAGTCTAACTCTGTGTTTGAAGAGTACTGTTTTAGGTAATGTGTACATTGTGGTAGGCAATATTTGGGAATCCCTACAACTGCTTGATGTTATTAACACTCCCAAAAACCCTATCTCTGCTGCCACTTAGTACCTGCAAAAATACTTACAAAAAAGCAAACTTGATTAATAATATTGTCTATCTTGTATTTGGAGGTTTTAGCAGGTAGAAAATGACTGCTCAGTGTATTTTTTTGGCAGTATGGAGAGATTATCCTTGAATATTATGATAATTAGCTTCTATAGTGGTATAAACAAGAAGAAAGTATAATGGGTTGGAGTGATGTTCAGTGGTTAAGAGCACTTGTTGCTAGGTTCAATCCCAGTACCTCCAAGGTACTTCACAACCGGACTCCAGTTCCAGGGATCTAATACCCTTATCTGGTTTCTAGGGACACTGTGTGAATATGATGCATAAACATACATTGAGGCAGACACTGATATACATAAAATAAAAATTAAATGAAAAGAAAGTATAAGGTCTATAGATGCATATTTTAAAAGTTACCTGACCCAAAGTTGGAGGTTGTATGAAATTTGATTATCTAAATCTGGACATGAGCTTAACTTTTTAGCATTCTGTGTTATAAACTCTTGTTGCTTAAGATTGATTCATTGGCTTCCAATAGAATCATTTTGTTTTTATAGTCTTAGGTTTTATCAGAGACATTATTTTAACAGCAGTTACTTCAGTATATCTTTTCACATGTGAGGTAGAAACAGTACTGTTGTGTTATTAAATTCAGAGCCCTGAGGTACAGCATGGATCCTTGCTTGCATTGGGATTCACTGTGGGAAGATACTTGGCTAAGAAGAGAATGAGAATGGCAGAGCAGCATGACCTGGAGACAGATGCTGATCTCTTGCCTGAGCAAGAAGATCTCATTCAGAATGCAACAGAGATAATAGGTTAGTATCTGTACTGGCTTGGCTGCTACAGGGTTTGAATTGTGTTATTTTTTAATATGGTATTTATGTTTCCTCTTATAACATTGTTCTTTAAAGGCACAAGCTTTTCCATAAACTAATCTATTTATCCATGCTTTTGTTTGTATTCCAGTGGCATTTATGTTAATATGGAAACACTAACATTCAAGGATACTTAAGTCCTATTGTCATGGTGTCTTACTATAACATAAATAACAATAGTGGTCAGCCAGAAAACATTATAGACCTTGGTTTTGTATTGCTGTTTTGAAAAAGATTAATATATAACTGATTGCTTTAAACCATAAGAATAATTAGTATGCTACTCTCTCTGTGTCTAAATTTGCTTACAGGTTCATTTTTAGACAGTACATCACCTCTGTTGGCAATTGCTGCCTGTACAGCCCTTGGTGAAATTGGCAGAAATGGTCACTCTCCCCCATCCCCAGTGAAGGATCTGGATTTACCAAACTGCATCTGGTAGAAAGCTTACTGAATAGAATCCTTCCACTAAAGAAACTAATAAGGCAAGCCTTTTTTTATTCTTTCCCTTCTAGAATTCTTCTGTGTTTTTATTCCTAGTTGTACAAACTCAAAAAACCAAGTTATTGTGAGTATAGTCATCTGTCCACATTCATCCATGCACACTGCAGCAGAATAAAGTTTTACTAATGTATTTAAAATGATAAAGATGTAATTTTGATAAAGGTATTTCCTTTTTTAAGTTTGCTTTTAAGGGAGACATGTATAAACTGTTTTGCATGTCATCTTTTGACCCAGTTATTCTAATTTAGCTCCTTAACAGTTTTAATTTCAGTAAAATTAAAAGTGCATTTAAGAACCATTTTTTTGTCATGCAAAAGCTGATAATAAAATGCTCAGTTTCACGATTTGTATAATTTTAAGGTAGGGCTAAATCTTACTGTTTAACAGTAAGTTTGGTTTGAAGAAATGTAGGTGTTAGGAAGCAGTGTGAATAATCCGAGGGAAAGAATAGTTGTAGTTTTTTAAGTTGAGATAACTTTTCATAGACTTTAAAACATTCTTTGTAATTAAAGTACTTGATGTTGAAAATTAAGATGCTTTATTGAGTAGAAAAATACCAGTTTACTTAAGTTTTTTAAAAAAACATTGTAGTCTTGTTCTTGGTTTAGCTGCTATTTAAAACCAACATAATTAACACTGTGTAGTTTTCTTTTTAGCAATCATTAGCCAGTTTTTTGTTAGCCAAGGAATATGCTATAGTTTTGTCATGTATTAAAATTAAGTCTTTAAAAAGATAAGGTGTAATAGGCATAGTTGTCATTTTTGTGTGAGATAACAAAGAGTTTCAGAGAGCTGATATAACTTGCCCAAGAGCTACTAAGTTGTATAGATAATTTTGTGGCTTTAAACCACATTTCCAGCCTTGACAGTTTAAATACTAAGCATAAGGCTTTCTTTTTTAATTTTTATTTTTTATAGGTATAGATCCTTAATGGGCTTATTTTTCTGTTTTTAATGTCTTATAATACTGTAATATTGGGCACTTTTGTAATAATGTAGGCATTGGTATATTAGGCATATTGATTGCCTCTTCCTGTCATCTCACTTGGAAATACTGTTTATTTAATTTATTTAAAAATTTAAAAAAAGAATCTGTGTTCTTCCAGATGAAAGAACGAGCAATCCAAACATTGGGCTATTTTCCAGTTGGGGATGGGGGTTTTCCCCACCAGAAACTCCTTTTGCGAGGCCTGATGGATTCTGTGGAGGTATTTATAGTGACTAAAATAAAGTTTTTTTTTTGTTTTGTTTTTTTGTTTGTTTGTTTGTTTTTTAGTTTTGCTTACTCTGGAGATTTTAAAATTTTGTTTTATTGGGGGTTTATTAATTTCTTTTATGTGTATGCCCATTCTTTTTGTGTCCCTCATGCAGTGCCCACAGAGGCCAAAAGAGCACCAGTGTTGGGTCCCCTGAAACTGTAGTTACAGATGGTCTTTAATCGTTACATGGGTGCTGGGAATAGAACCTGAGTTCTCTAGAAGAATAGTCAGTATTAAACACTGAGCCGTCTCTATGGCCCCAACTTTGAGGTTTTATAAAATAAACATTCATTCCTTTATCACGTATTTAATTTTGAGTGGTAGCTTTAGGCTTGTTATTGTGTTAGACATAGCTCTATGAATTTTATGTTTGGGAAAGACTCATTATTTTTGAGTAGAACATGGTATAGTAGAAATAAAAGAAAGAAACCAATTTAGCCCTCTTTGGAGAGTTGGGGCTGGTATTCTAGTTGGCTTTTGAGTTACTGATGCCCATTGTAGTGGGAAAAGACCTATAGTTAATGACTACGAGTATATAGTGATGTGTCTTAGCATGACCTAATCTTGCCTCTGCCTACCTCTTGTTTTGAGTTTTCTGAAAGCCTCAAGTTTCCTTTTCAGATTGTTGCTGTGTTTCTTGAAAACCTTTTTGGCATTTAAACTAGATTAGATTCTTTAGTTAAAATGACTTTGAGCCCTTTCCCCTATGGTGTTTATCACATCTCACTATTCTCTACTGAAGGCAGTGTCTGCTTTGTTCATCATTACACAAGTGTCTAGCAGTGTGATTGCAAAGGTATATTGTCATAAATACTAGTAAAAATACGTGAATAGGAAGGTATTGAAGGCAGGAGAATTTTAAAGGAGTGTGTGATTGTGTCAGAGAATTCTGGTATAATCTGCTTAGATGGGAAGTTACAACTGAGCTTTGATGGGTGGGAGGAAGGAGATACACTTTAGTTAAGGGTAAAGGATTTAAGGATTGGAGATAACTGAGTAAGAGAATTGAAACTGAAATTGAAACCTAGCTTCATTTGTTTCCTCTCTGTGGAAGAGTAAATCCAGGGACTTGCCCATACTAAGAGTGCACTCTACCACTGAGCTGCATCCCCATTCCCATGTAATGTTTTCAAAGTGAATTATACCCTTGCCAGGGTCATCAGATGCCAGTTGTCGTAGTTAATTTTCAATTGCTGTTACAAAACATTATAAGCAAGGCAGCTTATAGAATAGAGAGTTTATTATAGTTCAGAGGGTGAGTCATGACTATCATGGCAGCAGGCAGCCAGACACAGGCACTAGAACAGTAGCTGAGCTCATATCCAGATCCATAAGTGTGAGTTAGAGAAAACTGACTTGGAATAGCCTAGTTCCAAAACCCACTCCTAGCGACACACCTTCTTTAACAAGGCCATACCTCTCAATCCTTCCCAAACAATTCCACCAAACTGGGGACCACCCATTCAAAGACACAAGTGTCACGAGTGGTTTTTTTCCCCAATAGCTGGTCTGGCCGCCATGCCAGCCCCAATTAACACACAGAGATTCTGTATTTGATATAATGCTGTTGGCCAGGTACTAGTTTCTTATTGGCTAGCTCTGTCTTAATTATTAACCCATTTCTATTAATCTAAGTATTTCCACATGGTCTCATCTTACTGGGGAGTGGGGCCAGTGTCTGGTCTCCCCAGTCTCTCCACACTGATCCCTCCTTACTACTTCCTCTTTCCTCCTTGTCTCCTAGTCCCTCCTATCTTGCTTTCCTACAGGCCAACAGTGCTTAATTCATTAACCAGTATGAGAAACATTTACAGAATGACGTCTCCCATCACACAAGCATATATGAGTCATTCTCATTCAAACCACAATGTCAGTTTCATTTCAATCTTCTGGAAAGAAGCTTATGTCTGCTTTTTCATATTTTTCTTTGTAATGTTAATTCTTGTTGTATTTAAGTAAATGAGAACTTATTGGATTCTTAACATATTTTGATGTCATTGTTTTAAAAATTTAGAAATACAAAAATGTTGAATCTGAGGACCAAAATCTGTTCATAGTCAACTAAAATAAAGCCCTAATGTGCTTTTAGGTTTATTTATTTATTTACACATTGTTTCTTTTCTTTTCTTTTTTTCTTTTTTCTTTTTTCTTTTTTTTTTTTTTTTTTTTTTTTTTTTTTTGGTGTTTAGAGATAGGGTTTCTCTGTATTACTTTGGAGCCTGTCCTGGAACTAGCTCTGTTCGAGGCTGGCCTTGAATTCACAGAGATCTGCATGCCTCTGCCTCCTGAGTTGTAGGACTAAAGGCGTGTGCTACCACCGCCCTGCTGCCTTTTGGCTTATTTTAACCTTTTTGTTTTTTGTGGTACTAGGATCACACCTATGAACTTACACATGCTAGACAAGTACTCTACTAGTGAATATCTGGCAAACCCTACCTTAAGCTTCATTATAGAAAAATTCAAACCTGTACAAAAGTAGAATAACAATATAATGATTCCCCATACAAAAGTAGAATAACAATATAGTGATTTCCCATGAACTTGCTTTATTTAATTACTAAGTTTCTTTATTTCCTTGCTACATAATACCCCTAGATATCTTATCATTCCTAAATTAGCTATCTATCGGGTTTTGATTTTGCTTTTTATTCCAGTTATGATGTCAATAATAGGAAACATGTAATTAATAGGTAAACAAATCGACGATTAAATTCCTGGTAAGGATCCTTTCCATTGAAATGTCTTTTCTTAGTTTTAAGGTCTGCCAGAGAAGCTTTTTTTTTTTTTTTTTTTTTTTTTTTTAATTTTTAATTTTTACATTCCAACATAGTTCTCACTCCCACACCACCTCCTGCTTGCCCTCGCTTCCTCCCACTTTCCCTAGCCCACCCCCAAGTCCATTACTCCTCTAGTAAGGGTTCCCATGTGGAGTCCACTTAGTCTGGCACAATAGGTTGGGCCAGGGCCAGGCCCCTCTCCCATGCATTATAGCTGACCATGGCATCTCACCATGGGGAGTGGACTCCAACAAGCTAGCTCAGGTACCAGGTTTGTATCTTCGTCCTACTGCTAGGGGCCCCTCTGATAGTTGAAGCTTTACAACTGTCTCCCACATATGGAGGGCCTAGTTCATTCTCCTGGAGTCTCCACAGTTGTATGTCTAGAGTTCATGAGTTTCCATAAGCTTGGTTCCAGAGGTTCCAGATGCTGTTAAGCTAAAGCCTTCAGCCCTGTTGATCTAGATTAGGAATTCTATGGTATGAGCACTTGGTGCTTCATGAAGATCCTAACACTAAATTAAGAATAACAGTACAAAGTGTTTTTGTGTAATCATTATGCTTACATCCCTCATATGTTTTCCATTCTTTATTGCGTCTTTCTTTTATACTTACTGTTTCACAGTAAACAGAAAATACCAGAGGGTGGTGAAGCAGATCCACTTCCAGTGTGGGGACAGTGATTTCTACTTGTAAAACAGCACCAAAATTTATGAATTAAAATGTAAATATTTGAGTATGTAGCTACATAGAATTTTGTTTGGCCTTTGAAGTTTTAAAAATAATGCATGGAACTCCTGTGTACCCTTTGATCTAGATTTACCAAGTTTTAGCGTTTTATATTTGCCTTTTCATCCTCTACTTTTTTTGGGACCTTTTGAGAGTAGCTTGCAGATATCGTAGACAAGTGTGAAGAGTTTTTATAAAAAAATGTAGTAGCCATTATTCATTCTATAGTTACTGTAGTCAGGCATACTAAATAGTGACAGCTTTGTCTAAATTAACATCATTTAATTCTTATGGTCTGATTAGGGGGAATGATGGGATGGGTGTTCATTTAGCCACCGAACATGGTGAGGCTCAGAAAAATTTAGATGAGGATTTGTAGCTGATGAAAAATTGAGTAGAATATGCATTGAGGTCTCTGTGGCTTTACCTTGAACCACCCAGACCCCTTTCGTAAGCCTATTATGTTTTCAAAGATCAACCACTGCATTTTGATTCTGTGCTGAGGGTGAGAAACCATCTCATGGTGGTGAGAAATGATCTTTAAATCCTTCCTAGTTCTCCAATCCTTTACTCCAACTGCTTTTGAACTGCTGAGTTAGCTTAAATGAGAAAAAAGAGTGAGAAGTAAGGTACAAAGCAGCTCTTTTATAGAAATAGATATTTGTGGGGGGTATGCTCTTATTTGTGGACTTTTTTCCCTTCATTGCAGGCTAAGCAGATCGAACTTCAATTCACCATTGGTGAAGCCATCACCAGTGCTGCAATAGGAACTAACTCTGTGGCTGCCCGAGATGCCTGGGTGGTGACTGAAGAAGAATATACACCTCTTGCTGGTATCAAATACTTACCTAATTGATTTACAGTTATTGATTGACTTCCTTCTGTTCTCTGTCATATTTGAGGCAAAATAATTTTTCCCCAAGTATTGATACAGGACTTCTAATTTGGTCTGTCAAGGAGAATGGTTAATTAAAGAATATTGAACAAGCCAGGTGGTGGTGGTACATGCCCTTAATCCCAGCACTTGGAGGCAGAGGCAGGCATATTGCTGTGAGTTTGAGGCCAGCCTTGTTTACAGAGCTAATTCTAGGATAGCCAGGGCTACATAGAGAAATCCTGTCTTGAAAAACCAAAAAGGGGAAAAAAAAAAAAAAAAAAAAAAAAAAAAAAAAAAAAGATTGAACATGGCTGGGCCTGGTGGTGCCTTTAATCCCAACTTTCAGGAGGCAGAGGCAGGAGTATCTCTGAGTTCAAGGTCAGTCTAGTTCACATATCGAGTTCTAGGCCAGTTAGAGCTACATAGTGAGATCTTGTCTCTGTGTCTCCCCAAAAGATTGAGTATGAAAATGAAAACTCTCCGAGTCTCTTGTATTTAATGACGCTCCACTAGCTCCTACTAGTCCTGGAAGTATGCTAGAATTTAGTGACTACATAATGAGAGTATGTATGTGGTTTCTGAGTATATATTACAGATATTAAGATTTCAGAATAAAATGATGTATTACTGGGTGGTGGTGGCCCACACCTTTAATTCCAGCACTCAGGAGGCAGAGGCAGGTGGATGTCTGGGACAGGCTCCAAAGCCACAGAGAAACCATGTCTTGAAAAAGCGAAAACAAAACAAAAAGATGATGTATGCTTGTAATCCCACCACTTGGGATGCTGAGGCAGGAGGATTGCAACTTGAAGGACATGTGGGCTATATAATGAGATCAAAGCCTGTATGTGTCTCAAAAACAAAACAAAGCAAAACAAAATAAAAATACTACAAAAACAAATTCAAGGGCTAGCAAGTAAAGGTGCTTGCAGTTAAGGTTTGATACCCTGAGTTCTATCAGTAGACCACGTGGTATAGAACCAGTTGTAGCAAAGCTGACCTTCACTTCCTCATGCATGCCCTTTTATTCATGTGTACATAGGTACACTCAAAACACAACAAAGTAAAACAAAAAATCCAAAAACACAAACTTAAATATCTTCTAGTGTTGGGTTGAATTTAGAATTGAAAATATATTTTAATATTGAACCAGGATTATTTTAAATATTTATTTTGAAAGAAAAATCATAAAGTATTTTTATTTTATCTTAGTTGGGAAAATTAAATAGGAATATTTTCATGGTAACAATACCATTGTGAATTATATTCTGTAATGAATATAGTTTTGTGCTTAGTGTTATAGTTAATGTTTATTATTGTAGTATCTTCACCTATTATTATGTAATCTTATCATAGAGAGACTTAAATAAAAAAAGTGTTTTTCTTACAGTATAAGTATGACTGTGGTTGATGGAAGCCACACTAGCTCTCTGAAACTTCTCTTTGAATGCATGTGAGGAAAAGAAAGTTGACATTTGTATAATGGAAGGGAGAAGGGCCATTCATCAAGCTCTAGTGCTTTTAGGATTGTGAACCCCCGAAGTAATGAGGAAGAGACAAATGTGTTAATAGCTGAATGACAAAAGTGAAATGTAAAGATATTCCTTAGTTTGTTTTTAGAAGGAAGTTTAGAAAGATTTAGTAAAGAAAAAAGTTGCTGAGATTGAAGAGAGTGGGATAATTTTTCAATCCAATGAACTAGTTATTTGATACTTTAAAAAGATTAGTTTATGCTAGGCTCTGGACATTCTTGGTCATTTGAATTTTAACATCAGGTTATTGTATGATTTTTGTGGAAATTTTTTTTTTTATAGGAAAAATGTTTTAACTGTGATCTTTCTTCGCTTTTTCCTCAGGTGCCAAAATGAATGATGTTGTTCCCCTGGGTTTTAGAAGTTATTTTAAGTAAGCATATTATCAGTCCCAACCCACATGTGAGGCAAGCAGCCTGCATCTGGCTCCTTTCTCTTGTGAGGAAGCTAAGTACCCATATAGAAGTGAAGGTATGCTTCATAATATGAATTGTATATGTGATGAACTCTATAAGTATTTATAAATTAAAACAGCAAGAAAGTGTATGAGTTTGGAATCATTAACAAATAGCAATAGTTCAGAAATAAGCTCCATGTGAAACAGTAAGGATGATGATATGATTAATACTGACAAGAAAATGACCTAATGTGAAGATGTAAAGTCAGAAGTGCTAGTAATGGGGATACTCATATTGAGACAAAGGTTAGACTGAATGCTTAGACTACCTTTGAGGGTACAACTTCTAATATGGACATCTGTAAATAAAGATGAGGGAATGGAAAGGTGGATGACTGCTTTAATACTGACTCTCTGGCCTCAGTGTATCATAACAGTGAGATCCTTGTTTCTCTGTATCTGTAGGTCTTAAGTGTTCTAAAGCCTTTTCTCTTCTTCCAGTCTCATCTTAAGGAAATTCAGAGTGCATTTGTTTCGGTTCTGTCAGAAAATGATGGTAGGTTGTTGGTAACTACTTGACTTGTTAGCGTCTTTAAACTTATTATTTTAAATTTTAAAAATTGAAATGAAATGTAGCACAAAAACTTGTAAAATAAAACCAGCCATATGCTTTTAATCCCAGCATGTGGGAGGTAAGAGGCAGGAGGGTCATGAAATTCTGTCTCTACCTAGAATTGCAATAATATTAAAAATTAATTTTTTTTAGTATTAAAGGTAATTGTATTAAAGTGAAAGCCAAGATTAACTAGTACCATTTTCCTAGGGTACAGGAAATTGAAATTCTTTTTTATGTATGAATTAAAACAGCTTCTGCAACTTTATATTTTTAAAATGGAGTTGGGGCCTTAACATTAGTGTTAAACTTTTTCTACTTGTGATTATTTGTCCTCTTTGATTAAAGCCAGGGAAGCATAATATGTTAGAAATTTAAATAATAGCTTTAAAAAAAAAAATCTCATTTAAGACGTGTAGACTTACATTCCCTTTATTTTTCTAAAATTGCATATGGGTGTCAGGGTAGTTGTTTTATCTTTAATATAAACCACTTATGTTAATATTATGATACCATAGTTATTACTGTGACACTGTAGTTTATTGGCATTTTATTAGTTTTTTTATCATGATTTCTCATTTTTGTTGACTCATGATATCATGTCTACTGAGTTGATTTAGGAAAATAGAGTGATTCTGCTTTTATATCTCTACTTTTATATAATACATTTTAGAGTAAAGATAAGTACTTGATAGAAAATAATTGGTCAGGAGATAAATTTCTTTTAGAATAGTGTAATTTTGTCTTTTTTTTTTTTTTTTTTTTTAAGAACTCAGTCAAGATGTTGCCTCAAAAGGGCTTGGGTTGGTTTATGAACTGGGCAGTGAACAAGATCAACAAGAATTGGTGTCTACACTTGTAGAAACACTTATGACTGGCAAAAGGTATAGAATTTAAAAATTTCTGGTACGAATACATAGGACATTCATATTATGATATGGAATAAGGAAAAATTCTACCTTATATTTTCTAATTAAGCCATTGCATATGATTGTTACACAGTTTAATTATCCCAGTGTATATACTATTTACATGAACTAGGTCATGTTTTCAAACTTGAATTGTCTCATGACAATTAAAGCTTCAGGTTAGAAAAACACTATAATACCTTTGGCTAAAGAGAGTTAAGATGTGATTAATAAACTTGAATGTCATTTATAATCTGATCTGTGATGAGTACATGGAGGGGGATTGGTTTTGCAATTGCTTGCTGCTTTCTGTTAACCTCCTGTGCTGTTGGTTGTTATTTACTCTTAGCTTTTTTGAGGGCCCACCACCTAGCTCTGAAATAAATACACGGAGACTTACTATTTATAAATGCCTGGCCTTAGCTTGGCTTATTTCTTGCTAGTTTTTCTTTCCTTGTTTTTTTTTTTTTTTTTTTTTTTTTTTTTCTTGGAGACAGGGTTTCTCTGTGAAACAGTCCTGGCTTAAATTATCCCCCCCTACCTTTTGTCTCTGGGCTTTTTCCTTTTCTTATTTTCACTGTTACTCCATGTTTGGCTGGAGGGGCTGGGTGGCTTGCCCCTGACATCCTCCTCTCCTTGTTCTATCTTGTGCCGTCCTCCTTCCTTTTCTTGTTTCTCCTATTTATGCCCCCCCTATCCTTTCTCCTGCCTTGCTATTGGCTATTGCTATTCATTAGACCAATCAGGTGTTTTAGACAGGCAAAGTAGTACAGCTTCACAGAGTTAAACAAATGTAACATAAAGAGTGCAGCTCATCTTGCATCATTAAAACAAATGTTTTTCAGTATAAACAAATATAACACACTTTAAAATAATTTTTTATAACCTTGGTTATAACTCTATACAGAAATCTTTAGTATCTGCAAATTTGTTTGCATTTGAGTTTAGAAAGTTTCCAGTCTGGCAGAAAAAAATAGTTTATATATTTCATACACTAGATACAGATTTTATTAGTTTGAAAATGGATGTATCCATTTGCTTATTGTTTGTATAGAAAATTTGAAGCTAAATTTTTATTTGTTTTAGAGCTAAACATGAAGTTTCTGGAGAGACAGTGGTATTTCAAGGGGAGGCCTTGGCAAAACACCTGATGGGTAAGTGTGCTAAATCTAAAACCAGTGATCAACTAAGACATAGCAGGAATGTTGTTTGTTGATGGATAAATAAACACTCTATTGTTTAGATTGGGTTTCCTTGAAATAGACTCTGAGCTAGAGATTGGTATGCTGGAAGTTTATTGGAGAATACCCTTGGGAATGTCTTTGGGAGGGGTGAGCAAGTAGATAGCTGATGTAGAGGGAAAGTTCCATAGCCTCACTGGACACTAGATTCCTGAGGTGCTATAAGCTAGGATGACATGGCCTTTCAAGGTTGTCCTTCTCTGAGGCACAGAGCCTTGACCTTGGGCCTACTTTTTAGGCATTTATGCCTGTTCAGTGACTAATAACTTGTGGTATGCTGCTTTGTGGGTGACCATGACCGTAAAGACTTAAGATTCTCAGAGACTGACATTAGGTTCAGAACTATCTGTCTACTTCCAGGTGGTTTATCTCTCCTGTTATTCTGTATCTCACTGTTTTCACTTTGAAAGTCCTTTTTATTTCCTTGTTTTTTACGATTCTTTCTGAGCTTTTCTGTCTTGTTTTTTCTTCCTTTCTCTTTTATGGGGATAAGGTCTTATTATATTGTCTAGGTGGTTCCTGAACTAGTTGGCTCAGTTGAATCCTCTGGTATGACTACAGAGGTACAAACTACTGTATCTAGCTTCTTTCTGAATTAAAAAAGTGATGATTTTTTCACAAAATGATATTTAAGCAACTAAAATTTACTTCAAGGAAATTTAATACAAAGAGATTTTCAAATGATTCATGGTTATGAGAGATTGTGTACAATATGATGAGTTGTTGAGTTGTCTTCTGAGGTGCAAAGAGCTTCAGTTCCATGGGAAGTGGAGATGCATTTTAGGTATTGTGCTTGTTACTACCTTATACCTGATAAAAAAGTGACTTAGTGTATGAGGGCTTATTCTGGTTCACAGATGGATGCTGTAAGATCCATCATGAAAGGAAGGAATGCTGGTAGATGACTCTGGTTGTAGGAGTGTTTAGTTGGGCTTCCAACTCCTGACCTCTTGGTGGAATAGAAAGGAGAGATGGGACTGGACTCTAATATCTCAAAGCTTATTCTGAGTAACTCCCTTCCTCCAGACAACAAAGATCAGCCCTTTTAGCGATTCTACAACTTTCCAAAACAGTGCCATGAGCTGGGCACCAAGAATTCAAACACATGAGCCTATGGGAGGCCTTTCACATTCAAATCACAATATTTATTTACCAGCAGAAAGACTGAAGAATTATTGATAATAGAGATATATGAGTTTATATTCTTTTTTCTGTCTCCTCAGTGATGAACATGGTATTAGTAACTCAGGGAAAGGATAGTTTAAAAGAGTCCACCTGTAATATTGGTGGTAAAATTCACATCAACGCAAAGATAGCTAGAAAAATGTTTTTATTTTGTATTTCTTTTTGTTTCAAAGCCAGGGTCTTTCTACTTACAAAGAGCTTTGTTCTCTGGCAAGTGATCTTAGTCAGCCAGATCTGGTATATAAATTTATGAATCTGGCAAATCACCATGCAATGTGGAACTCCAGGAAGGTAAGTTGCTATATTGTTTTGTTTCTTAAATTTTTGCTGGAGGTCAAACCAGGGTGTCATGCATACATGACAAGTGCTCTACTACTGGATGAAATACCCCCAGCTCTCACTGAGTTTTTAGTTTGTATTTTCTCCAAAACCAAACTTGGTATATTAACCATGTAGTGCCAGTTGATATGTAGTTAATTTTGAAAGGTTTATGTCTAAAAGTCAAACTACCATATTAGCCATTATTATTGCTAAAGCTCGAATACTAAATAATGCTCTATTCAAGGACAAATTTTAGAAAGAATATTTTGTGACTTGTTTTTGTATTTTATGTGTTGGTATTTTACTATGGCAGGCACATATAAGTCACTCTTTTTATTATTTATAGGGTGCTGCTTTTGGTTTTAATGTAATTGCTACTAGAGCTGGAGAACAACTGGCTCCTTTTCTGCCTCAACTAGTTCCTCGACTTTATCGTTACCAGTTTGATCCCAATCTTGGAATTCGACAGGCTATGACAAGTATTTGGAATGCATTGGTTACTGACAAGTCAATGGCAAGTATCTTTGAACCTGTGTTAGGAAATCTAGCTTGGCTATGGTACCACATGGACTGAAACCCAGTGTTCCCCTCACCCCCTTCACTTTGTATATTTATTTGCTTTCATTGCTTGTTTATTTTTTCTTTCAAAGATGATGTAACATTTACTGAGATCTCAAAGATGAAAGTGATCTAAATGTTCATTGGGTGGATAGATAGTTTAAAGAATTACAGTATATTCACATAAATGGAATATTATGTGTTAACAGGGATCACTGATGCCATGGGGAATGGGTCCATGCTTACAGAGTTACTTTCATTGGGAAGACAGAGAAAAGAAATAGTCAATTGTTATATATATATATATATATTTTTTTTTTTGGTTCTGTCATCTGACTATTCTATCCTCCTTTCAGATATGACGGTTTCTCAGGAAGTGCTCTGAATACTGTTGTCCTCTTAGCTTTCTTTTTGTTAATTCTTGGGCAAATAAACATTCTGTTTATTGTAATGGTCCTCAGTTCTATTCTGGGTCAGATAGGACATGTACTCCATCCATATTTATGAATTTAACTTCCTGGTTATTGTTTTCACTTTACTGTTGTTCACATGTGCCATAACTGTAACGTGTCCAGTAAAGAGCTGACAAGCAAAAAGACACCTTTCCTTCTTTACTCTTACTGTTCATTGTAAGGGGTACGGTTTTTCCGCCCGCCGCCTGGTATTGTCCTGCCTTGCGCAGCCCCAAATAATACACAGAGACTCTGTATTTGATACAATGCTGTTGGCCCGGTTACTTGTTTCTTATCGGCTAGCTCTGCCTTAATTATTAACCCATTTCTGCTGATCTATGTATTTCTCTTACCGGGGAGCCGGCGGCATACTGCTTTCTTCAGACTCTCCATCTTGACTCCTCCTTACTACTTCCTATTTCCTCCTTGTCTCCTAGTCCCTCCTATCTTCTTACCCTATTGGCTAACAGTGCTTTATTATTAACCAGTATGAGAAACATATATACAGAATGACATCTCCTATCAGTTCATGTATTTGTCCAAGCCAGTAAATTTGCTGTCACCTTTTTTCTGTCTCTGTCTTATAGGTGTTCCCCCCACCCCCAAATCCCACATTGAATTTAGTAGCAGTTTTTCTTGAGTCTGCTCCCTTCTCCCTCCCTCCCTCCCTCCCTCCCTCCCTCCCTGCCTGCCTCCCTCCCTCCCTCCTCCCTCCCTCCCTCCCTCCCTCCCTGCCTCCCTCCCTCTCTCTCTCCTTCCCTCCCTTTTACTCTCCCTTTTACCCTCTCTGCCCTCTCACATGCATTCTAACCACCCTCCCCTCCCATCACCCCCACCCCAATTCCATATGTATGGGAATGCCATCCAGTTGGGGTCATGTAGATCTGTCAGGTCATGTGAAGTAGGGACTAGGGCTTCTCTCCTGTCTCTAGATTAAGGCAGTTATCCCTCCATGGGGGATATGTTTGCAAAGTCCTTATGTGCACCAGGGATACATCCTGGCTCCACTGTCTGAGGTCCATTAGACTGCTCAGTCCTTCTGGCTGAGACCCATATTCAGGGGGGCCTGAGTCAGTCCCATGCTGGCTTCCCAGCTATCAGTCTAGTGGCCATTAGCTCCTCCTTGTTCAGGTAAGCTATCTGTATGTGCTTCTGCCACATGGTCTTGTCCTCTCCATCTGCATCTGGGTTCTAGTTTGACTCAGTGTTTATGTGTGGGTGTTTGATCCTGTTTTCCACAGGCATTAATTGAGGGCTCTATGGAGAAGTTAGTTGTTGATCTCACTTTCCGGGAAGGGCATTTACGATAGCCTTTCCACGGAAGCTCAAATTGTTAGTTGGGAGCAGTCTTGTAGTTCTCTAGACCTTTCTTTGTGTTCAATTTTATCTTCAAACTAATACTAGTTCCCTCTTTTCTGTTCCCCCCCCTCTCTCTCTCTCTCTCTCTCTCTCTCTCTCTCTCTCTCTCTCTCTCTCTCTCTGTCTCATCTTCTATTCCTAACCAGGCTCAATCTTCCTGGTCGCACATTTTCCTTTCCTCCCCCTCATTTTCTCCTACTTCTCTCTCCATTTGCTGCTTCCCCCACTTCACCTGGCTCTGGGGGACTTGTCCCTTCCCAGTTCTGTGAGGGACTGTATATGAATCTCTTAGAATACACCTTGTATCCTAGTTCCTCTGGTGATGTGAATTATAGGCTGGTGATCCTTTGCTCTAGGTCTAAAATCCATATATGAGTGAGTACATACTGTGTTCCTCTTTTTGTGACTGGGTTACCTCATTCAGGATGGTTTCTTCAAGTGCCATCCACTTGCCTGCGAATTTCAAGATACCATTATTTTTTTCTGCAGAGTAGTATTCCATTGTGTAGATTTGCCACATCTTCATTATCCATTCTTCAATTGAGGGGCATCTAGGTTGCTTCCAGGTTCTTGCTATTACAAATAGTGCTGCTATGAACATACTTGAACAGATGTCTTTGTTGCATGGATGTGAATCCTTTGGTTATATGCCTAAGAGGGGGATTGCTGGATCCTGTGGTAAACTAATTCCCATTTTCCTGAGGAACCGCCATACTGATATCCAAAATGGCTGTATGAGTTTGCACTCCCACCAGCAGTGGAAGAGTGTTCCACTTTCCACATCCTCTCCAACATAAGTCATCACTGTTGTTTCTAATTTTAGCCATTCTGGCAGGGGTAAGATGGTATCTCAAAGTTGTTTTGATTTGCATTTCCCTGATAGCTAAGGATGTGGAGCATTTTCTAAAGTGTCTTTCAGCCTTTTTGATTTCCTCTATTGAGAATTCTTTTTTCAGTTCTGTACCCCATTTTTTAAGAGCGTTATTTGGTATTTTGTTGACTAGTTTCTTGAGTTCTTTGTATATTTTGGAGATCAGCCCTTTGTCGGATAGAGGATTGGTGAAAATCTTTTCCCAATCTGTGGGCTGCCGTTTGGTCTTGTCCACTATGTCCTTTGTTTTACGGAAGACTCTAAGTTTGAAGAGGTCCCATTTATTAATTGTTTCTTTCAGTGTCTGTGCCCCTGGAGTTATGTTCAAGAAGCGGTCTCCTATACCAGTTTGTTCCAGGGTACCTCCTACTTTTCTCTTCTAGAGGTAAAATGTGGCTGGATTGATATTGAGGTCTTTGATCCATTTGGACTTGAGTTTGTGCATGGCGACAAACATGGGTCTATCTGCAGTCTTCTACACACCCTCATCCAATTGTCCCAGCACCATTTGTTGAAGATGTTGTCCTCGCCCCATTGTATAATTCTAGCTGTTTTGTTGAAAATCAGGTTTTCATAGGTGTGTGGGTTAATATCAGGATTTTCAATTCAATTCCATTGGTCTACCTGTCTATTTTTGTGCCAATACCAGGCTGTTTTCAGAACTATAGCTCTGTAGTAGAGCTTCAAGTCAGGAATGGTGATGCCTCCTGAAGTTCTTTTATTGTATAGGGTTGTTTTGGCTATCCTGGATCTTTTGTTTTTCCATATAAAGTTGATTATTATCCTTTCAAGGTCGGTGAAGAATTGTGGTGGGATTTTAATGGGGATTGCATTGAATCTGTAGATTGCTTTTGGTAAGATTGCCATTTTTTACTATGTTTCTCCTACCTATCCAAGAGCATGGGATATCTTTCCATTTTCTGGTATCTTCTTTAATTTCTTTCTTTAGAGTAACAAAGTTTTATTATATAGGTCTTTTACTTGTTTGGTAAGCGTTACACCAAGATACTTTATGTTGTTTGTGGCTATTGTAAAGGGTGATGTTTCTCTGATTTCTTTCTCTGTCTCTTTGTCGTCTGAAAAAAGTAGGGCTACTGATTTTTTTGAGTTTTTCTTGTATCCTGCTAGTTTGCTGAAGGTGTTTATCAGCTGTAGGAGTTCCCTGGTAGAGTTTATTGGGTCGCTTATGTAAACTATCATATCATCTGCAAATAGAGACTGTTTGACTTCTTCCTTTCCAATTTGGATCCCCTTGATCTCCTTTTGTTGTCTTATAGCATTAGCTAGAACTTCTAGTCCGATATTGAAGAGATATGGAGAGAGAGGACAGCCTTGTCTTGTTCCTGATTTTAGAGGAATTGGGTTAAGTTTCTCTCCATTCAGTTTGATGTTGGCAGTTGGTTTGCTGTATATTGCTCTTATTATGTTTAGGTATGTTCCTGTTATCCCTGACCTCTCCAAGACCTTTATCATGAAAGGATATTGAATTTTGTCGAAGGCTTTTTCCACATCTAAGGAGATAATCATATGGTTTTTCTTTTTCTGTTTGTTTATATGGTGGATCACGTTGATAGATTTTCGTATGTTTAAACCATCCCTGCATTACAGGTATGAAGCCTACTTTGTCATGGTGGATGATTTCTCTGATGTATTCTTGAATTCGGTTTGCCAGTATTTTATTGAGTATTTTTGCATCAGTGTTCATCAGTGATATTGGTCTGTAGTTTTCTTTCTTACTTTTGTCTTTGTGAGGTTTGAGTACCAAAGTTATTGTGGCCTCATAAAAAGAGTTTGGCAATGAACCTTCTATTTCTATCTTGTGGAACAGTTTGAGGAGTAGTGGTATTAGTTCTTCCTTGAATGTCTGGTAGAATTCTGCACTGAATCCATCTGGCCCTGGACTTTTTTTTGTTGGAAGGCTTTCGATGACTGCTTCTATTTCATTGTGGGTTATAGGTCTATTTAAGTTGTTTGTCTGTTCTTGATTTAATTTTGGTAAGTGATAGTTATCCAGAAATTTGTCCATTTCCTTTGAATTTTCAATTTTTGTGGAATACAGGTTTTCAAAGTATGACCTGAAAATTGTCTGGATTTCCTCTGTGTCTGTTGTTATGTTCCCCGTTTCGTTTCTGATTTTGTTAATTTGCATGTTCTGTCTCTGCTTTTTCGTTAATTTGGATAAAGGTTTGTCTATCTTGTTGATTTTTCTGAAAAAACCAACTCTTCGTTGCATTGATTTTTTTTTTTTTTTTTTTTTTTTTTTTGTATTGTTTTCCTGGTTTCTATTTTGTTGATTTCAGCCCTCAAGTTGATTATTTTCTGGCATCTACTCCTGCAGGGTGAATTTGCTTCTCTCTGTTCTAAGGTTTTCAGTTGGGCTGTTAATTCTCTTATGTGAACATTCTCTGTTTTCTTCATATGGGCACTTAGTGCAATGAACTTCCCTCGTAGCACTGCTTTCATGGTGTCCCATAAGTTCGGTTATGTTGTATCCTCATTCTCGTTGAATATTAGAAAGTCTTTAATTTCTTTCTTTATTTCTTCTTTGACCCAGGAGTGGTACAATTGCACATTGTTCAGTTTCCATGAGTTTGCAGGTTTTCTGCTATTTGTGTTGTTGTTGAATTCCAATTTTAAAGCATGGTGGTCCGATAAGATACAGGAGACTATTCCTATTCTCCTGTATCTGTTGAGGTTTGTTATGTCACCTAGTATGTGGTCGATTTTAGAGAAGGTTCCATGTGGAGCAGAGAAGAAGGTATATTCTTTTGTCTTTGGATGGAATGTTCTATAGATGTCTATTAACCCCAGTTGAGACATAACTTCTGTTAATTCTTTTTTTTCTTTGTGGAGTTTCTGATTTGTGGTCCTGTCTAGTGTTGAGAGTGGTGTATTGAAGTCTCCCACTATAAGTGTGTGAGGTTTTATATGAGCTTTGAGTTTTAGTAGTGTTTCTTTTACGAATGTGGGTGCCTTTGTATTAGGGGCATAGATGTTCAGAACTGAGACTTTGTGTTGATGGATTTCTCCTGCAATGAATATGAAATGACCGTCTTCATCTCTCTTGACTAATTTTGGTTTGAAGTCTAACTTGTTAGATATTAGGATAGCTACGCCTGCTTGCTCTTTGGTTCCATTTGATTGGAAAATCTTTTCCCAACCCTTTACCCTGAGGTAATGTCTATCTTTGAAGCTTAGATGTGTTTCTTGTATGCAGCAGAAGGATGGATTCTGTCTTCGTATCCATTTTGTTAGCCTGTGTCTTTTTATAGGTGAGTTAAGACCATTAATGTTGAGGGTAAGTAAGGACCATTGATTGTTGATTCTTGTTTGATTTAGGTTTGTTGTTGGCAGTGGTATTGTGAATATATTAGTTCTGCTTCACCCTTGGTTTCTAGTGTAGTTGGATTATCTGTTGCCTACATTTTTGTGGGCGTAGTTACCTTCCTTGGGTTGGAGTTTTCCTTCCAATACTTTCTGTATGGCTGGATTTGTAGATACATATTGGGAAAATCTGGTTTTGTCATTAAATATCTTGTTCTCTCCATCTATAGTGATTGAGAGTTTTGCTGGATATAGTAGCCTAGGCTGGCATCCGTGTTCTCTTAATACTTTTAGAACATCTATCCAGGACCTTCTGGCCTTGAGGGTTTCCATGGAGAAGTCGGGTGTAATTTTGATAGGTCTGCCTTTATATGTTACCTGTCCTTTTTCCTTCACTGCTCTTAATATTCTTTCTTTATTCTGTATGCTAGGTGTTTTGCTTATTGTATGTTGAGGGGCTCTTTTTTCTTTGGTCCAGCCTATTTGGGGTTCGGTATGCTTCTTGTACTTTCATGGGCAGATTTGGAAAGTTTTCCTCGATGATTTTGTTGAATATGTTTTCGGCACCTTTGAGCTGGGCTTCCTCACCTTCCTCTATGCCTATTATTCTTAGGTTTGGCCTTTTCATGGTGTCCCACATTTCCTGGATATTTTGTGTTAAGGATTTGTTGGATTTATGATTTTCTTTGTTCGATGAATCTATTTCTTCTAGTTTATCTTCTGTGCCTGAGATTCTCTCTTCCATCTCTTGAATTCTATTGGTTATGCTTGTATCTGTAGTTGCCGATTTTTTGCCCAGCTTTTCAATTTCCAGCATTCCTTCTGTTTGTGTTGCCTTTATTTTCTCTATTTCAGTTTTCAAGTCTTGAACTGAACTGTTTCCTTCACCTGCTTAATTGTTTTTTTGGCTTTCTGTACTTTCCTTAAGGAATTTCTTCATTTCTTCCCCTTTTTTGTTTGTTTTTTTTCCCTCCATTTCTTTAAGGGATTTTCTCAAATCTTCTTTGAGGGCCTCTATCATTTTTATGATGGTAATTTTTAAGTCATACCCTCTGCTTTGTTGTTGTGTTCCGTTCTAGTTGGTGTAGATTCCCTAGATTCTGGTGGTGTCATGCTTGTCTTTCTGTTGTTAGATGTTTTCTTGTATTGCCTTCTTCCCATAGCTTCTTCCAGTAGGTGTTGGTGGGGTCTCCCCCTCTCTCTATGGTATTTCCCCGATGGGCTTATGTGGGTCTGAGATTCAGTATCTTTAGCTCTGTGTGGTCCAAGCTCTCTAGGAGGTTTCTCCATAGACAGGGATCCAGGGATGGGGTCAAGGATGAGGATCCAGAAGAAGATGCCAGCAGGTACTCACATTGGTCCTCTGGCCAATAGCTCTGGCCAATAGTTGGCGGAAGAGGGCAAGGGCTGAGCTGGAACTTGAGAAGGTTTTGCAGGATAGTCGGATCTCACTGGAAACTGGCGCTCTCCAGCTGAGACCTGGTTCTTTGGCAGAGGCCAGGATTTGGGGGTCAAGGATCTTGCCAGCAGGAACTCAGAGTGGACCTCTGGCCAATAGCTGGCGGAAGAGGACAAGGGCTGAGCTGGAACTTGAGAAGGTTTTGCAGGATAGTCAGATCTCACTTGAAACTGGCGCTCTCCAGCTGAGACCTCGTTTTTTGGCAGAGGCCCGGATTTGGGGGTCAAGGATCTTGCCCGCAGGAACACAGAGTCTGGTTAAAATTCTTATATGGATTTTAGTTCATATTTTTTTCTTTCCAATACTGGTGTTTTAGCCCAGGCTCTTAAACATGCTAGGCAAATGCTCTACCACTAATATTTCCCAAGACCTATTTAAAAAGTACTTATTTTGATACAAGATCTTGATCTGATTCATACTCAGCCCTGAACATTTGTACTTCTTGCTCAGCCTCCAGATTAGCTTAGGTTACTTTGAGCTTGCAGTTTACTGTTACAACTGAGTCTACCATCAGTTTGTTATCACCAAAGCTTAGATTAAACTCACTCATCCTTCTTGACCCACACATTACAAGATCTGGGACATGGTACAGTTCTGTTCTTTTTCTTACATATATGACACAGTTTATTCCCATTCATGGTTGTTGGTACTTGAGGATTCGACTTTGAGCGCTCATTGGATTCTAATTGCTCTAGGATAAGATGTGGGTCAACCAAGATTTAATTGGCTAATGGAGTTATAAATATGAGTTCAGTTTACTGGGGTTGGCTCTTGAAATGTGGGCATGTTCTTTGAGTGAAGGACTGTTAAACCACAATTATGATGAGACACCTATGGAGAATACAGGAGGGGATGTGGGAAGCTACCTGCTTATTTAATTTTAGGTGAGTTATTTATTTCTCTGCTTTGATCATCTAACATGTAAATGTGTATAACAAAACTATAAGAGTAAAAGTGAAAAAGTTGAGAATCTTTAGATCTGTTGGTGTGACAACTGAGTCTCCCCATCAATTTATTTTTACCAAAGCTTCGATCAAGCTCACCTAACCTCTGAATCATTGTAATACTTGTTTTTGCACCAAACACTGCAAAGTACAGAGATGCCCTTTGACCACTGAGGTCTCCAGTGTAATGGAGCAGTACAATCATAACTTGTGTGATATGATTTACCTTAGGTATGTGCTGTGGTAACATGGAAGAAATTTGATAGCAGAACTTCTCTGAGTGGTGGCTACTCTGAATCTCCATGGGCCAAAAGTAGTTACTCAAGTTGGACATGGAAAAGGATTGCAGAAGTAGTATGTGCTAAGTTACCGAACTAAGACCAGACAAGGTATCTGTATGACTGGATGAGTCACAGTGGGCTTGTGTCATATAAAGCCCAAGTGATTAGACTTTATTCCATGTACTATGGAAAAGGATCATCTACCTTTACACTTTAGAGTACTTGCAAAGTGCTCAGAGATTTGTAGGCTGAGAGGCCTAGGAACACTTTAATAAAGAAAACTGATCAGTGCTGTTGGGAGGTAAGTAATTTGATTGTTGGATTTTACATTTTTCATTGTATCTTTTGCTTTCATTAGGTGGATAAATATTTGAAGGAAATTCTTCAAGATGTGATTAAAAACCTTACCAGCAACATGTGGCGAGTTCGAGAATCCAGGTACCACTTGGAAAATTAGATTAGCCAAATAGAGCTGGACAGTACCCTTCAAATTTCTAAGGTTTTTTACATGGTGTAACAAAGATTAAGTTAAAACTACCAATAAATATATTTTTAGTTGAGTTAGTTCTTTTTTTTTAACTATTTGAATTCTACTAGATGATTTGCCTCAATTAGCTTATAAAAGTATGAAGTTAATGAATCTGTGGATCTCTGGTTAAACTGGTAGATGACATAGGGTAGAATTTCTTTATATGTGCAGTTTGTACACATTCAGTGCTTCTTACATGCTTGTGAGACATTGAAAGCACATAGGTAAATTAAAAGTGGTGTATTGTTATATCATTCAAAGGGATTGAATTATATGGTTGTAGGGATTGTCACTGATTTGTTTCCTAATGTTTGAGGTAATACTAGAATAATTATGATTATCTTGGGGTGAGAAATAGATATGTAGTCTATATTATTGTTCAGTATAACTTTTTGGTAGTAAAATATTGGACTTGTTTGAACATATTTTTGAAATAAGTTTTTTTTTTTTTTTTTAGCTGTTTAGCTTTGAATGATTTATTGAGAGGAAGACCTTTAGATGACGTCATTGACAAACTTCCAGAAATGTGGGAAACACTTTTTAGAGTACAAGATGATATTAAGGTATTATAGAAATAAATATACATTTATATATAGACTAATTTAAACTGGAATTATTAAAATATGTCATAGAGTTTAAAAATTCATATATTTCAAAATTCTCTGTCTAGACAATTTTAGGAAACCATAGGTTTATCTCCAAATTTGATATATAAAGTTACAAGATTGGGTATCTTCATTAAACTGAACTGACTTAAAGAAGGTGGCCTTTTCTTTTAATAGAAATCTCATGATGCTGTTGGATTAGGAGCAAATACCCATTCTGATGTAATATGTAATGACTAAAGTTTCAAAATGTGGACATTCATTTCTAAATAATGTGATTAATAAAAACATCTGTTTCTTGGGTATTTTTTGCTTTATATTACTATAAGCTTAGATAATTTGTAAACGGAAATGGTTTAGCTATTTCAGAGGTTATTATTTATCATGTTTGGGCCTGTGCAAGGTCAGAGTCTGAGGTAGAAGAAAACACTTACTTGGGTAGAGAACAAAGAGAAGGAAGAGTGTCTGAGGCCCCATAATCTCCTTCAAGGGCTTGTTCTCAATGGTCTTGACTTTTCTCCCCATCTCTGAGGTTCTAGTAGTGCCTTTCTGGGGACCCAGCCTTTAGCACATAAATCTTTTGAGGATAATTAAGATCCAACTAAAGTACTAGATTATCTAATTTTTAAATTATTTTGCCATCCTTAAAGTAGACCACTAGGGTTGTCTTTCTTGTTGCTTTATTCATTAGAAAATGCTAATTAGAATTTTCACAGAGATTTTTATGTATTTATTTTTTATACTACATTTTATTTTTGGACTGTTGTAGTTAATGACTATATTTTTATATGAGCAAAAATAGAGGAGATATATATATATATTCCTCAATGGTCAAAGAGCCTAATGAAATATTATCTACTTAAACCTGTTATTGAAAGTTATGTTTTACTATTTTGTATTAGGATCTATGGTAGTTAACTACCCATTATAGAGATAAGAATGAATGCTGCCTAATATATAATGCCAGACTTTTCTCATTTTTAGGAATCTGTACGGAAAACAGCAGAACTAGTTCTGAAAACTCTGAGTAAGGTGAGAATACTCATCTCACAGTAGGATAGAGTAGGTAGGGCAGGGCAGGACTCACCATGCTTTTTTTGGGGGGGGGGAAGCATCATGTGACATAGTATTGCCTTGTATAGTTTACTGCTCTTACAGTGAATAAGAAAGTGGGTTCTGTAATGCTAAAGGTAATGTATCTTGAGCACAGTATACTTTTGGTTAAATGCTTCTACATGAGCTATTCCTTCCCTTTGACTCTGAAGAATATATTACTCACTTAAATAAAGCAATATGTCTTTCTTTTAATATTTTTCCTAAATTTATGATGGGCAAGCGTTTTAAAACCAAATAGTCTGCCACTTGGACTTACTATTGTAATTTGCATTCTAATTGCATAAACCTTGTCATTGATCACATTACTAAGTAGTTAAGGGTATGTTTTAAATCCTTTCATGTTTAGGTCTGTGTTCTTTACTAGAATATGTTCTGCCTTTTAAAAAGTGCTTTCTTATAGTGTTCATCACATCTTCACCTCCTTTGTTTTTCATTATACAAATCAGAAAGTAAAAGATCAGAGAATAAAATATATTACCAAATCTTCTGTTTAGATATGGCAGATCTTTAGGACCCAGTTCTGGTTATTCCTCTATCTCCCTACACCCCCCCTCCCCCATAATGGCATAGAAAGTAGATTCACTCACTCTTTATTTCTGATAGTGACATAGAAAAGCACTTTGTAAGAGAAATGCTTTAATAGTTGAGAGACCAGCTTCACTAATGTCCATGCTCTTTGTATGTGAGGTTTGTGTGAAAATGTGTGACCCTGCCAAAGGAGCAGCTGGCCAGAGAACCATTGCTGTCCTCCTGCCCTGCCTTCTGGACAAAGGAATGATGAGTCCTGTGACGGAAGTTCGAGCCCTCAGGTGTGGTTTGGTTGAAGTGAATGTATTGGAATTATTTAGTTTATAGCCAGTCTGTAGAAAATGTGTTTTCATGAATGTCAGATTCCTAAAAATATGGAAAATGGGTTGAGGAGAATCTGTGGAGGTAACCCAAGCATTTATGAAAAGATGTGAGTCATAGTATTTTTATAGACCTTGATTTCAATTAGCATTCTGAGTTGCATATTATTCTATTGTCATTGGCCCCTTTCCTTAGCAAGCGCATACTGCTGTTATACCACAGGTCTTCAGGGGCTTGCTTGTTGGGTATAACCAACTGTTTTGCTGTTCATGGTAAACTAATGTATGTGGTGATTGTTAATGGTGTCTATAACTACTGCCTGAAAGACAATGTGGAACTTAATGATGGTTCAGTGATGACCCTAATAGTGTAAAATAACACAATAGGGGATACATCCTGCATACAGCATTGCTTATGACAGAGTTTTGGTTGTATGGGAGGCAGAGTCTACCCATGTAGCTCACTTTGGCCCTATATTTTCTATATGCAACTCAGCCTGGCCTCAAACTTGTGATCCTTCAGGCTTATATGTCAGAATGTTGGCATTACTCGCATAAGCTGTATTTTTAAAATAATTGAACCTTTACTTGGTTAGCCTACATATTTGTACAGGATATATGTTAACACAGCTGGAATATAATCAGTGAGGTCAAATGAGACAGGTTGGGACTGTTAAAAAGTTTCAAGAATCAAGCTGGTATGATGGCCACACCTTTAATTCTGGTACTCGGGAGGTAGAGACCATCAGATCTCTATGAGTTCAAGACCAGCCTGGTTTATATAGCAGATTTCTTGTCAGTCAATGCTTTGCATAAGGAGACTATCTCAGAAAACATCCAAACAAAGAAAACAAACAAAAAATGTTTGAAGATGGTGTTGGGTAGACTTTGACCTCTGAATCTAGATCCCAACAAACTATCATATTTTTAGATAAAAGTTTTGTTATGTAGCCAAGGCTGGCCTTTTGAGCTCTTAGCCACCCATCTTAATCTCCCAGGTACTAGGACTTCTAGGCATTCACCACAATCAACTCTTAAAGAAAATTTCTGGGAAAACCAGAAAACCTTGGATAATAGATGAGATGACGTTTTTGATATTTTTCAAGTATAAAATTGTTCTGTTTGTGGTAAAGTACTTGTCTTATAAGATACATACTGAAATTTATTTAGCTTAAAGTGGTACAACAGTAGGGGAAAATAATGCTTAAATGTATGAAGGAATTACAAATGAAGTAAAATTTGCCATTGTTACTAATTGTTGAAATAGGTAAAGAGGACAAGGAATTTAATCTTGAGCCTCTCTATGTTTTATGTGTGCTTACTTAAAAATATCTGTAATTTTTTTTTAAGTGCCAAGTGACCTGGGTTCATAACCATAAATTCTACTTTGTCATTGCCTAAATCAGGCTTTGAACCATATGAGTATATTCCTAAATGCAATTGCAGGACATCCTCATGATTAGATTGTAGGACTTTTTATATTTGGTGAAAAGACTCAGATTTTGTGTTCTGTGTGTCTAGCATTAACACCCTTGTGAAGATCAGCAAAAGTGCAGGAGTCATGTTGAAGCCACATGCCCCCAAACTCATCCCAGCACTGCTAGAGTCCTTAAGTGTATTGGAGCCTCAAGTTCTCAATTATTTGAGTCTCCGCGCTACAGAACAAGAAAAGGTGAGTTGATAGCAGAATTGTGTTGGTTAGCATTGATGAGGTATGATCACTGTTAGATCCATCCAGTGTCCATAGACACACTCTAACTGATGGTGCTTTCACTCTTAAACACTACATGCAGTGGGTTTGTTTTGTTTTGTTTTTTTGGGGGGGAAGGCCCTGTTCAGCTCATATATGTTTTCATTAATCAGATAAAAATCAATAATTGCACCCTCCTCCCAAGACAGGGTTTTTCTGTGTAGCCTTTGTCCTGGAACTCACTCTTTAGACCAAGCTGGCCACTTACTCAGAGATCACTTGCCTTTGCCTCTGCCTCCTGAGTGCTGGGATTTAAGGCATGCACCACCACCACTTGGCTAAAATTGACAACTTATTAACATAATTTTAAGACTCTAAAATTAGTTTTACATTTTTAGGGGGTGAATCTATACCTAGACTGTGATCTAAAATTGTTCTGCTTTGTCTTTGATCAGTTAGTTTTTAAAAGTTGTCTATGACACCTTTATTAAGGGAAAATGAAATCCACCTGGAAGGGTAGAAAGCAGTCCCCTAGAGGTCTCCACTGTGAACTGTTGGGGATTGTCCTTCTGTCTGCTGTGAATATATGTTTTTCCTATTGGTTGATGAATAAAGCTGTTTCGACCAATGGACAGGCAGTATGTAGCCAGACAGGAAGTATGGGCAGGACTACTAGACTAGGAGAATTCTGGGAAGAGGCATGGAGAGAGGAGCCTCCAGAGAGATACCAGGTAAGTAGGATGCCTGGGCATTCTCCAGTAAGACAAGATGATGCAAAGATACATAGATTAATAGAAATGGGTTAATAATTGGAGAGAGAGAGAGAGAGAGAGAGAGAGAGAGAGAGAGAGAGAGAGAGAGAGAGAGAGAGAGAGAGAGCTAGCCAATAAGAAGCCTAAGCCATTGGCCAAACAGTTTATAATTAATATAAGCCTCCGTGTGTTTATTTGGGACTGAAGGGTGGTGGGACTGGGATGGACAGAAAGCTTTTGTCAACAATGAACAGTTTCTTGAGGCTTCAGAATTATTTTTCATAATAATAAGCTACAAAGCCCCAATTACTCAATTTAAAAACAAAGTCAGAGTTTGGTTATTTTAATAATGTGCATTATGTCTGTATATGTTTTATTTCATTCTTTTCAATTCATTTATACTAAGATCAGGTGGCTATATTTTTGTAGGGAGGTTTTATAATAAAGGTTCTTAAACTTCCCTTATTTCTGTATCTTTGGTAACATTGAATAATTGAATAGCATCAGTCATACAAAGAGCCTTACTGTTGTTTTTGAGTTTTTCCTTTATATACATTGTCAATTATCTTTTTATACTCTCTTAGCTCCAGCCTTCTTACCCGTGCTCCCCCCTCCCCAACTCAGACCTTATGCTTGGAGCACTTTGCCACTCACTGAGCTAAATCCATAACTTTGGGGGCTAGAGAGAGGCCGTAGCAGTTAGCTACTTTGTGGGTATGTACAATCACTCATACTTGCCAGCCCCTATACATAAACAAACAAATGTTTAATCCTTAATTCCCGTTGGCTGTTTATATATTTCTGTGAATTGTGTTTTATTCTATGCCTAGTCTCCCCCCCCCCCTTTTTTTTTTTTTTTTTTTTTTTTTTTTTTGTTAAATGTAATTTCTTTATTGATTCTTTGGGAATTTCACATCATGCACCCTACCTCTCACTTACGTCCTAGTCCCCTCATATCCTTCCCTCACACCCCTGTGGCACCCACAAAAAGAAAATTAAAAGAAAAAAATCAAAACAAGGAAACAAACCAAAGCAAAAATAAAACAGAACCCTCTATAATCTTCCATCTTTTCTATCTCTCCAATACCTCCTTATTCATTCTGCTGTCATTGAGAGTGGTGTGTCACATAATATAGTACCCTTTTGTCCAATCAGCTTTACTATCAAATGTTCATTGCAGTGAGTTTAGGGCCTTTGGTTTCTGGCACACCATCACTACTGGATCTTCACCAAAATTCCTCTGGGGTATCCTGTGGCCACCCCAGTCATGGATATCCTGTGGGTGTTATTCTACATGACTGGTTCCTTCACAAGCTCCAGCAGGTCCTAGGTGGGTGGATGTTAGGATGGGTCAACCCAAGGCCCAGCTGTGGGCCTGTATGTTAGCTGAGCTTGTCATTCTGGGTTACTGGGGCTGCCCACCTCAGACAAGGGGCCAGAGCCAGCTACCTTATACCCATGCTATTGGGATCAGGGTGGGGGTGAGGGCCATCTCTTCTGAGGGTGGGGTGCACAGCTCTCTTGCTGCAGTGTTCAGCGAGAGGCAAGGTCAGCTTTCTTAGAGCCTGCAAGGGAGGCTGACTTAGCATGATCCTTTGATTTTTATCACACATGGTTTCTATGGCCCTCTGAGGTGACACAGGCCTCAGACATGAATACAGACTCTAGCTACAGCTGCACCATGGACCCCAGACATGTCCTTCAGCAGCAGCCTGGGCCCAGACCTCATCATGGTACCTGGTGCAAGCAGGCTTCCCACATCAGACTACCCCTCACCACCTTGTGTTCTGCCTCTTTCCACAGCACACGAACCATTTCATTTCTTTTTATCTCCATGTCTCCACCACCTACTGCTCATGATAATGGGACCCACAGGCCTAGGCTGGTCAATGGGTGGTCAGCACCCACTTGAGCAGAATTGCATTAAATGAACTGTGGACCTTTTTGTTGTTGTTATTTTACATTTATGTTTACTAGGCCTGTTAGGCCTATGCAATATATAATGTCAGTGTTTTCTCTCAGTTCATTATTCACTATTTCATTCTTAATTTGCATAATCTACTCTAATAAATTTATTTTGTTGTTTTCCTCTAAATACTTTTGTGTCCCCTTAAAAAAACTAAACAAAAACAAAACTTTGATTCTTTGTGTATTTCTCAGTATGCATTCCGATATCATCTCCCCATCTCTTTGCATCTGCCCTTTGTCCTTGCAACTTCTCCCCAAATCAAAACCAAATTTAAGAGAAAACCAAACAGAACAAAGAAACAAAAAACAAAAGAAGAATAATATTCTGGAAGTTGTAATGTGTCCTGTGAGACACACAGTTTACCCTTTAGTCTGTTGATGTTTACTTGCAAGTGTTCATTACCATGAATAATTGGTCTGGCTTGAAGTTTACTTTACACCACCGATAATGGTCTCTCATTGGAGCTCCTCATGGATATCCTGTTGTTCTGTGTCATGGAGATCCTGTTGTTTTGGATCTGTAGGTTCATCCCCTTCTCATGCTCCCAACAGTTCATAGATTCAGTGGATGTTGGGCTAGGCCAACTCATAGCCCTGGTTCTGGGCCTGGGTGGTCCTTGGGTTGGTCAGCTTGCTAGCTTTTCTTCATCATTACTACCTGGATGAGCTCTCCAGCACTGCCTCAGCTAGCTCACCCAGTGTACCTACAACAAGGAATAGGGCCAGTTCTCCTACTCTTGGGCCCTGTTACCAGGGCCAGCTTTACTGTTTTATTCAGGCAAGGTGCAACAAGGCCCTCTCTCCCGGTTGCTATAGGGTGCATGGATGGGAGAGGCAGGCAGGCTCAGCTCTCCTGCTCTAGCATCCTTAGGGTTGGCTCAACTATATCCTTGACCACAGGGTCACTTCTAGTGCTTCCAGGTGAGGTGCATATTTATGGTGAGTGGTGAGGGGCAAGCTCTCCTCTGAGGGGTAGGGTCAGTTTGACTGTTGCAGTATCCAATGGAGGGCAAAACCAGCCATCCTCGAGCTAGGGAAATGCTTGTGACCATCTCAGCACAGCATGGTTCCAATGACTCCCATGTTAACTCAGGACATGGATATATCACCACAGACCCAGACATGGCCCTTGGCACCCCTTGGGAATCTGTACACATCACAGCCCCAGTGGCATCACAGGCCCCTCAGATCAGCATGGATCCCCGGCAGTAGCATGTCCCCTAAGTGGCTGGTCAGACCCTGGGCATCCACAGAGCCCTCAGTGGCAACTGGAGCCTTGAACACCACCCCAGACCCTGGCTTCTGCAGGGCCACAGACCCAGAAATGGCCCTAGGCATTGGTCACTGCCAGGATATTTCCATGATTCCAGGTGACAACACTGGCCACCCAGATCATCATGGTCCTGGGTGCAGCACAGTCCTCAGAAACCGATATAGTTTTAGGTGGCTGACCAAATTCTGGTCATCTTACATGACCCTTGATGACAACAAGAGCCCTGGACATTAACTCAGACCTTGCCCAATGTAGGGCTATAGACCCAGACATGGCACTCCGAAGCAGCCCTGGCCCAGATTATGCCTTAGTCCTGGGTGACAGCACAGGCCGCTCAGATCAGGATGTCCCTGGTAGTTGCATAACTCTTGGGCGCCCTTAATGGCCACAGGTTACAGCCAAGACCCTGGGCATCTATGTGACCTTTGGTGGCAACATTGGCATGGACATCAATACAGACCTTGGCTTTGGTAGAACCATGGATTCAGACATGGTCCTAGGTAGCAGCCCAGGCCCAAATGTCACCATGGTCCCAGATGGTAACCTAGGCCCCCACAGGAGCATGGCCCTCAGATTCCAACATGGTCCTAGGTGACATCCTAGACTGCTTAAATCGGCACAGTTTTTTATGGTCTCAGGAGCCACAGACCCTGAATGCAGCTGGGCCATGGACACAGACATGATCCTCAATCATAGCCCTGGTCTGGACTATACTATGGCTCTAGTTGATAGTCTTCTCCACCCAAATCAGCCTGGCCCTGCAGCAACACAACCCTCAGACACCAAAATGGTCAGAGGTTGTGGGCCAGATACTAGGCATCTACCTGAGCCCTTGTGACAACATGGACCAGGGGCATCAACGCAGACCTCGGCTGCAGCAGGATCATGATCTTAGACATGGTTCTTGGCAGCAGCTCAGGTCAGGTTGTTCCCATGGCCCTCACGTGGCTGTATAAGCCACTCGCATTAACATGGCCCCCACAGCAGCTTGGCCATTGAACCCCAATGAGGGCCCCAGTGTCAAGAGGGTCCATAGACATCAAGCACAGGCCCCAATGGCTGCTCCAGGGCTCTTGATCAAGGCCTAGTCCTTGGTCATAGGCCCCTGACATCTCCCTGGACTCAGGTGACCAGCTGGCCATTTACGTAAGACTATTGTTACCACCTTCACCTCTCTCGATCTGCATCTGCCTCTCTTCCCAGCCACAAATCATTCTGCCTATCCTTCTCTTCTACCTCCTCTCCCTGTATTCTCTCACTACAACAGTGCCCAACCACTCAGTGCCAGGTTTTTTGGTTTCATCACAGATGGTACTTGGTTGAATACTGCCTGCCCCAGCCATAAGAGGTGACAGGATGGCATGGAGCTGTTACCTCCCCTCTCTCCCAAGCCTGGGCCTAGAGACCTTGGGCACTACTTGGTGTGAGGATACTCTTGAGCTGGGCAGGCTCCTGGTTGGTTGTGGGCCCCTGTAGACTCAAAAGTCTGCAGTGAGGTGTTGTTTCTTCTTTATTCACCATTCTTTACTATTTCGGTATTAGGTTTGCCACCTCCTATACAATGTTTACTAGGTATTAAGAGTTAGGGGACATAAATTCTGCCCATGCTTTGCAAGCCTTAACAAATCACTTTTGCATGCCTTATATTTCTCTGGGTAGTGTTTTCCCCTCACGTAATTTCTAAATTATCTTTGTAAATGTGAATCCACATTACCAAGTTAAAGAATTAAATGGATTATATACACACGTACTATGTTTGATTGTTCACTCAGACAACTTTTTAAACATTATGTAGAAGTTCAGTGTATTGCCTTTTTAAGTGGGTAGAGAACCTGAGACCCAAGAAGGCTGACTTGATTAGAGCCATAGTTAATTTGTTAACTAATGTGAATGCATTAGTCAATTTTTTTTTGCAATATTAGGAATTGATCCCAGGGCCTTATGCATGCTGAGAATACAGTGTACTATTGAAATGTACCACCAGCCCATATGTTTTGTTTATTTTTAACTGTTGTCTGAATTTCCAACCTTTGGGAGATGTTAATTGTACCATTAAATCATTAAGTGAGGTCAGAAGATACTAGAATTAGACTTTTACCTGCTTTCGTTATTGATTATTTATTTAAAAGTTTTTAGTTTGGAAATAAGACCCTTTATTTGGAGTTTATATGGCTAACTCATAATTAGTTGAATGCCTTAAGTGACTTGAGTTTGTGCTCTTCAGGCTGCAATGGATAGTGCTCGACTCAGTGCTGCCAAGTCCTCTCCCATGATGGAGACAATCAACATGGTGAGTTTCCAAATACAACTTGAAAGCTCATTTGTTTCTCTTTAAGTACAGTTCTTCAAAGACTTCATGTTGTGTAACATGAAACAAACCAAAGGGGGATGCATTGATAAAATACTGTGAATCCAATTTTTTCTTTCAAAAATTTTAAGTTTTTAATGGGTATATAAAAATTGTACATATCTTGGACATTTTTCTTAATTACTAATAGAAGTAAATTTTTTGGATAGCAGAATTACATGGAAAACAACCTTAGTCTTATTATTTTAGTAAGGTTCAGAGGCATGCTATTTGTTTATTTTTATTTTATTTTATTTTATTTTTTATTGTCATTACTTTCTGCCTGCTTCTGAGAAATTTCTTTGGAAAAGACCATGAAATTGTAAGCTTTAGAGGTATTTTAATGAAATTAGTAGTACAGAAGATTGGTGTCAGGAACTGAGCAATAGAGATGTGTTTCAGATGTCAGAAACATTGTGTAGTGAAGCATTCATGGTGCTTTGAGGTTCTGAGTACTGCAGTTCTCAGAGTCTTGGCAGAGCTGCCTTCTGGGTACACTTCTGTAGTTACTAGTAAGAGCTTGTTGCTCCCTGGAGATTGTTTTCTAAGAAGACCACAAACTGGACAAGAATAAGGTTGTTAGTGTCACTGGGGACCATTGCCAGTGTTTAGTCTAAGAATCTTATGTCTTAGTTGTATATTGGAGAAAGTGATAGCAATATTTAGCAAACTTCACTTGGAAATATTCATAAATAATGAATGTCCATAGACATTTTACATTTTAAAAATGATAACAAGCTAAGGTGAAGTCATAAGAAATTGACTTATTTGGAATCAGTTTTAATCTATGCATTTTATATTAGATATAGATTGATAGAGGGAGATTGAAAGAGAGGTTCTTTATTCTTAGGTAACTCTTTCCTCTTTTAATAAACTAATTATGTTTTATTTCAGTTTTAATGTTGAACCATTAGCGAATTTTCTGTTTGCAATACTGTGGTAGTTTAAAATATTCAACTGGAGCAAAAGCAAACTAGTGATTTTTCAACTTTATGTTAAATCCAATGGGTATATATTTGACATGGGTAGTTTTTTAGATGAATATATGATACTAACTTCATTATTTGCTTAGGCTTGCCTTTGTTTTTATTATTTTCTCAAAGTGCCTGCAATATCTTGATGTGTCGGTGCTGGGAGAGCTAGTTCCTAGGTTATGTGAACTGATCAGAAGTGGTGTAGGTCTTG
Source organism: Phodopus roborovskii (assembly GCF_943737965.1). Lineage (NCBI taxonomy): Eukaryota > Metazoa > Chordata > Mammalia > Rodentia > Cricetidae > Phodopus > Phodopus roborovskii. Next base: position 39,929 of record NW_026125104.1, read on the forward strand.
GAACTAAGGTAAGATTGTGTGTTTGTGTGTGTGTAGAGAAAAGTTGTTGTCATGCAGCTAAGGCTGGCCTTCAACTCTATTATATACCGTAGGCTGGTCAATCCTCCTGTCTTAGCCTAATATTGGAAGACGTGTCATACTACACACATTACCACACCCAGTAATGTGTGTCTGTGTGTGTTTATGTATGCCCATGTGTAGATGGAAGTTTCTGTCTGGTCCCACAGTTCCCTTTAGACCCAAATTAACATACAGAGGCTTATATTAATTATAAACTCTTTGGCTTTTTGCTCAGGCTTATTACTAATAAACTCTTACAACTTAAATTAACCCATAATTCTTACCTACTTTTAGCCATGTGGCTTGGTACCTTTTCTCAGTAAGGATTCTCATCTTGCTTCCTCTGCATCTGGCTGGTGACTGTGTCTCTGTCTTTCCTTTTCCCAGAATTCTTCCAGTCTGGTAGCCCCACCTATACTTCCTGCTTGGCTACTGGCCAATCAGCTTTTTATTAATCCAATACTAGTGATAAATCTTTACAGTGAACAAGAACATTATCCCACATTACCTGTGCATGTGGAGCCTACATAATATTTGTTTGTTTATTTTGAAGCAATGTCTCCTATAGCCTCATCTCAGCTCAAACTCCCTATATAGCTGAGGATGGCTTTGAACTTTCGATTCTTCTGTCTATCTTTCCTAGAACTGGGATTATAAGCATCATGCTTGTATGCTATCTTACATGCTATCATGCTCTGCTTGTCTTACAGAACTGGGATTATAAGCATCATGCTTGTATGCTATCTTACATGCTATCATGCTCTGCTTGTCTTACTGTTTTTAGTAAAATTATTTCTGGTTGTCATGTAAGCACTTTTGGATTTTCTATTATTACCAGTCAATGGAGAAACACCCTTATCTGTCAAGGAATATTCATTTTAGATAGTAATTTACTAATTTTCATGTAAGAGCAATAAGTGTTTGGATAGAAAAATATCTTCTTTTTGAGAGTCTAAAAAAGGTCAGATACTACCTTCATCTGCTTACTTTTTCCTACTGTAAAATTTTGTTGTTGTTGTTATTTTAGACCAAATCTAACTCTGGGGTGTCCCCACACAACTGTTCTGCCTCAGAGTTTGCAGTGCTGGGAATGTGTGTGTCATGACATTCAGCTGCATCTCATTTTAAAAGAAATGACTCATTTCTTCTCATGATAAAGTTATTTCACTTATAGTTAGCATTTATAAATCAGGAGAAAGTTAAAAAAAATCATCTGTTTATGTTTCTGAATGTTTCCCTCCTGTGTGTTTTTTTGCATGCATATCTTCCACATTGTGTTTGTTAAAGGGTATGTGATGTTGCTCTGCTTGTGGCAATACATCCTTTATTTTAGTCAAACAAGGGAGATTTGACTTTTCAGCTTTTAAAAAGAAATTAAAGAACCATACATAAATCTGATTTCTTTGGAAATTCCTCAAAATGAAATTGTTACTGCAGTTGTTTGTGATAACGCATCTTATTTGGAGAATTATGCTTTTTTTCTTTCTTATTCATAGTTCTTGCTCTGTATGTTTACAATGCTTTGCTTTTACTATGTTGAATCCCAGAGGAACTATTAGACTTCATATGGTTTATCTTTAAATTGCTGGGGCCTAAAAGAAGTGGCTTGATAGAACATTGTGACATCACACTTAGACCTTTGTTTTTGTAACCTTAAAGGGAGGCTGTGCCAGTGTCATCGTTTCCTTAACTACTCAGTGTCCCCAGGACCTAACACCTTACTCAGGTGAGTTTGTAATATGTAAGGAGATACTTTTTCATGGCTGTGCTGATTTTAGAGTTTTAAAGGGAAAATTATTTGGACATGCTTGTGTGCTTTGCTTTCATTCAAACTTGACACAGTTGTTTTGTTAGCAAGCTTTTATTGTCTTACAAATAAGTTTCTCAGTGTTGTAAAGAGATAAAAGTACCTTTCATTCTGCAGAACTTTACTCCCTCTTTTTTTTTTTTTTCCTGTTTATAACTAACTTTACATGTTTTTTTTTCTCTCTTCTAGAGAAATCCTGGTAGAATTTTTGTATATAGCTCTCAATTTTGTATCATTTCCACAATATTCTAGACATAGGTTTATTTTTAATTTTTAAATCAAATGAAAGAAAGGGAGTAGGTAGAACAAATAATATTCAAAAGATCTAAACTACTATGTAGTAAATCTGATTAATTTCAGGGTTATGGGGTGTTTAGTTCTAACAATGTAACAGACTATTTGGCCAACCACACAAATAGATATTTTTATGTATTCCTATAGGTAAACTTATGAGTGCTTTGCTTAGTGGCCTAACAGATCGGAACAGTGTAATTCAGAAATCCTGTGCATTTGCCATGGGCCATTTAGTTCGGGTGAGTTGAATTTCTTACTCAGTTAAGTACAGCTCTGGGAATTACCAACAGCGAGTGAGTAGAGTTGTTTGTTTTCCAGACGTCACGGGATAGCAGCACTGAAAAACTGCTACAGAAGCTCAATGGCTGGTACATGGAGAAAGAAGGTACCTTTTTTTTCTGTTTTATGTCATTTGTAAGTTTAGGTATTAACCAAATAAACTACTGTTTTTGTAGGAACATTTTTAATTGGTTTATTTAGATCATTTTCCCTGAAAAATAGTAAATGCTTACAAAATTTTGGTTTCTTCTTCTCTTGAGAACCTATCTACAAGACCTCTTGTGCTTTGACTATTCATGCAATTGGAAGATACAGCCCTGATGTATTGAAGAACCATGCCAAAGAAATTCTGCCCTTGGCCTTCCTAGGCATGCATGAAATTGCTGATGAGGAGAAATCTGAAAAAGAAGAATGTAATTTGTGGACTGAAGTGTGGCAGGAAAATGTACCTGGTTAGTAAATGGTAGCTGCAAAGTAAATGTGTTTCTTAAGAACATAGCTGGAATTTTGACTCATATTGTTTCTTCATAATTTTTCAAGGACTTGAACATGTGTCACATTTAATTTTTAGGGCCTCCTAATTTCTAAGTTTTTGAAGTGCCACTCAGAGCTCTTTTCTTTGACTTGTTGCTGTATGTGTGAGAGAATATAAACTTTCTAAACAAAGCAAACCTTACTTAGGTTAGTTGAATATAATTGTGATTTTATGTGGTCTTAGAGTATTATTGTAGAGCTGTATTTTTAACCTTGATACACATTAGTGATGATAAACTTTTTTGAATAATATCTCAGCAGTATGTCATAGTTCATGAATTCCTGCTGTTACATAAAGAAGCTGCACTACTCCCTGTGTCTAACTTTAGCAAGTGGTGTGTATGGTTTATGAGTTGACAGTCATGCTTTAGGTAGATGGCACTGACTTACATTTAAAAATTATTTTTAAAATGTTTTCTTGTCACTTGAGAGGTGTTTTAACTTTTCTTTCCTTTTACATGTAGGCTCCTTTGGAGGTATTCGATTATATATGCAGGAGTTGATTGCTATTACCCAGAAGGCCTTACAATCGCAGTCTTGGAAAATGAAAGCCCAGGGTGCAATTGCTATGGCATCAATTGCAAAACAAACAAGCTCTCTAGTACCTCCATATCTGGGAATGATACTGAGTGCTTTGGTGCAAGGCCTGGCTGGAAGAACATGGGCAGGAAAGGTAAAAGAAACATTCATGTTAAAGAATCAGGACTGTATCTTTCTATAGAGTAGGAATCTGATTTGATGTGACTTTGAATTACTTTTGCAGGTAGGTTTTCTAGCTAGTGAATTTATATCAAAGTATGTCTTATATGTTCTTGAATAAAGCCTAGTAATTTTAGAGATTGGAATATTTTACATATTCAGCTGTAGAAGTTACCTCTTAAACCAGGTCATCATTTTGTGCCCACTGACCTTCAGTAGAGCCAGAATTGGCCATTTGTGAAATTAAGTACATTGAACTACTTCTAATCCTGGCTTGATAATTAGAAACTTCTTATACAACGGGTATAGAAAAAAATATGTATAATGAACATTCCATGGGAAACGTGATTGTGGCAATATTTGCACTGTATTTTGTAAAGTGGCCACCATAGTGTTGTGGTCATAATAATGGATTGCCTGGTGACCTTGGTTACCGGTTCTTGGGCTTTTATGAGTTAGAGATTGGTGGTTTGGGTAGAATTCAGTAATGTGCATAAGTGAATAAATGTTAGTTTTTGTTGTGGTAGTTATAAAATATTCAATGGGGTGATTGTAGTCATAGTGCAAAGAATGTGAAATGTAGGTTTAATAGTATTTCTTCATCTTTAACTTATCAGGAAGAACTACTAAAAGCCATTGCCTGTGTGGTGACAGCTTGCAGGTAAGTATTTTATTAATGAATTTAATGTGAAGCTTAAAGCTATAGTTTTTTTTTTTTTTTTTTTTTTTTTTTTTTTTAACTATTCTGATATTTTTGCATGGATTCCATAGTACAGAGTTAGAGAAGTCTGTGCCCAACCAACCCACCACAAATGAAATTCTTCAGGCTGTCTTGAAGGAGTGTTGCAAAGAGAATCTCAAATATAAGATTGTAGCAATCAGCTGTGCAGCTGATGTTTTGAAAGCCACCAAAGAAGACAGATTCCAGGAGTTTTCTGATATTGTCATACCCCTCATCAAGAAGGTAATGGCTACCTGTATCATCTTAGATTTTCCTGTCCTGGTTATGTATTTTTACTAGGACAAGTTTAGCAGTAAAGTAACAGAAAATCCCCAGAATATTATGGCCTCAAACAAGGTAGAAGTTTGTCTTACTGGATAGTTGGAAGCCCCATTAAGTCTTCAGGGATCCTAGAGACGTATTTCTTATACATTGTCCTCACGGTCTGTGGTTTGTGTTTCAGGCAGATGACCAAGGATATAAAGTTAGGATCATAGTAAAACATTTAATTTCTCTCAAGAAAATTTCTAGAAACAGAAACATATTGCTTTGATTCGCCTTCCATTGCTAGCACATAGCCCCATTTGGCAGCAGATGAGGCTAGGAAAGGTAATTTTTCATATGGGCACTCTTTCTCCACCTGTGGGAGGAGGAAGAGAGTACCTATATAGTGAATAGCTCTTAATAAATTCTACCTTGCCAGCATGTGCACATGCCAAGTAGTCATTTAGTGTGAAGACAAGTATTGTGTGTTGTATAGTACACCTCTGCATTGTCTTGGGGAATTTTGGTTGTAAAGAAAAATGACAAATACTTAATTTGAAACTGAAGTACTCATCTTTTAATAAAGTGGACATTGCAAGGAAAGAGGGATGTAGTTGGTCTGTTTGTTTTGGTTAGTTTTGAGACAGGCTCATTTTATTATGTACTGACGGCCATCCTAGAACTCACCATGTAGCTGTGTAGACCATTGTAGCCTCAAACTCACAGAGAGCTACCTGCCTTTGCCTCCTGAGTCCTGAATAAAAGGCATGCACCACCACTCCTGGCTTGATCTACTTATTTTTAAAGCATCAAACATTATCGCTTGTGTTGCTCCTAATTCATATATCTGTTTTCTTTCAGTAATAAGGCTGTTTTAGGTATTTCTGTGGTAATGTATGGGTTTTGGAGATTGGTATTTTAAATAGATTATGTTGTCTGTGAACTTGTTTAATTACTTCTGGCTTCTTTACCAGTTTTTCAAAAGTTGTGTTTGGGTCATTGCTAAGTTCTCTCCATCTTTAATTCTCTTGATTCAAATGCACATCTTTGTAAGTTACTCTCAGAGTAGTACATATTCGGCATTTTTTTTCACTTTCATTTACAAATTCTTTTAAAGTATTTCTGAAATTTATTAGAAATGTATACTCTTAATACAAACATAAGAACTCATGGTAGAGAACTTTTAGTTCTTGGTCAATATCTCCTGTTCTACACTTTGATTGTTTTAATAGTATAACTGTAATTTGAAGAAGGAAATAATACAATTTTCTTTACCTTTTTTGAAATGTCCTAGAACTCACTTGAAAGCATGGGAGTTCGGAGCACCAAAGGTGAAGATGAAAATGATAAGGAAAGAGAGCTGCAGCTGGAGTCTCTGCTGGGTGCCTTTGAGAGCTTGGGCAAAGCCTGGCCCAGGAACCCAGAAACCCAACGTAAGCATCCCAACACAAACTTGTAGAAGTCCTGTAGCCAGAAGTCACTTGGCAAGAACACAGAGTTTCTTCATGGCTTAGTAATAGTTCTTATGTAGTCTGAGTATTAATAGTGAGAATATCCTATATCTATTTTACTCTTACACCAGCAAATAAGTACGTGATTGGATCACTGTAGTATTAGGGATACTTTAGGAAAGTATCACAGGGGCATGGAGAAATAACTCAGTGGTTAAGCACATTCACTAGCTGCTCTTCTGGAGGACCCAATGAGTTTGAGTCCAAGCATTCACATCCATCTGTAACTCCTGACCCAAGGCATCCAAGAGCACTCATGTGGTGCACAGATAAACATCCTGACAAAACACCCATACACTAAATAAATAAATAAATAAATAAATAAATAAATAAGAAAGATAAAGGTAAAAAATATATCTTTAAAACAAAAGTATCACAGACTGGATGGTTCAAGCAACATATTTTTTTTTTTTTTTTCCTTCTTGATTTTGATGGGTAGAAGTAAGTACAAGATCAAGTAGACTTGGCTTCTTCTGAGACTTTTCTACTTACTTTGTGAATGGTTGCCTTTCTTGTCTTTACATGGCTTCCTTCTGTGCTGCTGTGTCCTGATCTCTAGTAAAGGGATTAGATTCGGATTCAGCCAGATAATTCCTTTAAGTATTGTATCTTTTAGTATAATGTAAGAATGTTGGGTAATAACAATGATGATGCATTTTATGTAGCTATTTGACTATAAAAGAAGTTTTGTTACTCTTGTTTATGTTCATAGCTCTTTTCTTAGAAGCCTACAATATTAGTAGAATTCCTTCCTTTCAAAATTGCTGGCCTTGCTATCAAGTCTTCAGTAAGCAAGTGATAGTTATTTTATTGAGAAACTCATGGCATAGATTTTCAGAATTAAATATATATTAACAAAGGATTAAAAATAGTAAACCTTGATTAATGGTTCAAGTTGTAGTTACAGCCGGCCCATTGACAAGGCCTTATATTTGAACAGATGCTAAATATTTTGTCTTGTTCTAGGAACTACAGTCTGTCCCAATGAATTATCTCTGTATTTATTATTTGTATATGTATATTTTCTTTGTATAGTATATTTTCTTTGAGCCCATCATTCTTTGTGTAGCATATGAAGAATTTCTCAAAAAAAATTATCAATTTGTGAGTGGTTATGAACTATAGTGGAAATTGGATTGCTTGATTAACTTGCCTCATAGCTAGAGAAGGGTATAAAATACTGCTAAGAGTTTGGGAGAAATTCCATGTCCACAATTAAAGGCATTTTTTTTGTGCCTTTCCTCCACTTTTGTCTGTTTTTAATGCTGCATATTCTTTTTCTCTGTCCCTCCTTTGTTATCTCTCACTTTTTACATATTCCCTCCTCTGTCCCTCTTCATCTTCTTCCCAGGTTGTTATCGTCAGGAGCTGTGCAAACTGATGTGTGAACGACTAAGACTCAGCACATGGAAAGTGCAGCTAGGTGTCCTCCAGTCGATGAACGCCTTTTTCCAGGGGTAATTTGCTTCATGATTCAGGTTTTTATTTTATTTCCCTATTGAATGGAATTCTTAACATTTGCACATTTTTAAAATAGAAAATAGATTCTTTTCTCACACAGTATATCCTAATTATAGTTTCTCCTCCTTCTACTCCTCCCCACTTCCCTCCCTTCTGGTTCTACTCCCTCTGTCTCTCATTAGAAAAGAACAGATTTTCTAAGAGATAACAACCAAAAGTGACAAAACAAAAACTATCGTATCAAAGTTGTACATGCAACCTAGCAGGAAGAAAAGTCTCGAAGAGCTATCACTAAAGTCAGAGACCCACTCATTCTTGGTCAGGAGTCCCATAAAATATTAAGCTAAGAGCTATAATGTGTACTCAGAGGTCCAGGTGTAGACCCATGTAGATATGGTACTTGCTGCTTCCATCTCTGTGAGCTCATATGTGCCTTGCTTAGTTGATTCAAAGGGCTTTTTCTCCTGGTGTTCTTAATCTCTGGCTCTTATAATCTTTCTGCCTCTTATTCAGAGGAATTCTCTGACCTCTGATTTGATGTAGATCTCTCATTTAGACTCTCTCTCTACATAATGTCTGGCTGTGGGTCTCTGCATCTGTTTCCATCCTCTTCTGGAGGAAGCCACTTTGATGATGACTGGATAAGGCACTGATGCATGAGTACGGCAGAATATCATTAAGAGCCATTTTATTGATACCCATTCTTTTTAGATCAATAGTGTTTGGTTTTACCCTAGATCTCTGGGCTACATAGTTTCTGGTTCTTGGTCACCTAAGCTGTGTCAGGTGTGGATTCCTTCTCAAGGAGTGGGTGGCCCTTAAGTCAAAATAGGTATTGGTTGGATGCTCACACAAATTCTGTGCCAACATTGCCCTAGTGTATTTTATAATCAGGACAGATGATAGGTCAAAGGTTTTGTGGCTGAGTTAGTGGCCCCCCTTTTTTTTGTTTTGTTTTTCTGGTAGACTGCAGAGGACTTTTCCACACCAAAGAGACTAAAATGTAGCGGTAAAGGCTCCCTGTAGACACTAGTTCAACATCTCCATGTTCAGTGAATTGTGTGGGTGTTGTCCTGGGCAATGGGACTCCACTATCAGTTTTTAGAGAGCAACCTTTTGTCTTAGCAATAGCCTGAGTTTTTTGAGGATTTCTGTGAGACCCCCTCCCCCTGCCTGACCAACATCTCAGTTGAATGCAGCCCAGTCCCATAAGCCTCACCTGGCTACAAAAGATGGCCAGTTGAGACTCGGTACCCGTCATTATTCACCTTCATAGATTCCAGGAAGTTTTCACTGCACTATGCTTCCATACCACCCTGCAAATGCCCCCAGCTCCAGCCATCTCTGCCTTCTTTTCCTCACCCCATGTCCTCCACAGCTTGTAGTTTCTTGCCCCCTCCCTCCCTCCTACCAGCCTGCCTTTAAAATCTATATTCCCCTCCCAGGAAAATTCATGCATTCCCCCTAGACCCTTTCTCTTTATCTAACCTCTCTGGGTCTATGGATTGTGGCTTAGTTATCATTTATTTAACAGCTAATATCCACAGATAATTGAATACATACCATATTTATCTTTCTGGGTCTGGGTTCCTTACTCAGGATGTTTTTTTTTGTTTTGGTTTGTTTTTTGTTTTTATGTATTTTTGTTTTGTAGTTCCATCCCTTTGCCTGCAAATTTCATGATGTCATTTTTAAACAGCAAAATAATACCGTATTGTGTACATTTACACAGTCTTATAATTAATTTAGATACTACTAGTATATGAAATATCATGATAAGTGATATGTACAGATAGAAGTTATGCTAGGAAGGTTTTAAACTGTTAGTGTTGAGTGACATTGTATGTCACTTTTATGTTTATAGGTTAATGCTTTTGGAGGAAGAACATGCAGATTCTGAAGCTCTGGCTGAAATTCTTCTTGAAACTTGTAAATCAATTACTTACTCTTTAGGTGAGTGTAACTAGAATTTGAATAGTTTTTTGTTGCTGTTATTTATTTTGTTTTTGATGCTGGTGCTGGTGATCAGGCACAGTCCTTCATGCGTGCTCTTAGGCAGGCACTCTACCACTCAACTATATATCTTCACCCCTTCTTTGTTTTGAGTCAGGGTCTCTTTTAAGATATTTGTTGCTGTGAAGAGACACAATGACCATAGTAACTCCTACAAAGGAAAACATTTAATTGGGGCTGACATAACAGTTTCAGAGGTTTAGTCCATTATCATTATAATGGAAAATGGCAGTGTTCTGGCCAGGCATAATGCTGGAGAGGTAGCTGAGAGTTTTGTATCTTTATTCACAGGCAGCAGAAGACTGAGTGCCACACTGGGCTTAGCTTGAGCGTATGAGATCTCAGTGCTGGCCCTATAGTGACACACTTTCTCTAACAAGGTTATATCTACTCCAACTAGGCCATATCCTCAATAGCACCACTCCCTATGGGCCAAGTATTTAAACACATGAGTCTATGGGGTCCATTTCTATTCAAACCACCACAGTCATCATACTCGGCTCAAGTAAACCTGATTTTAAAACTAAGGAGCTGAGTCTTAGGATCTAGCTGTCTGGATCATTGCTGACTGTTCTATTTATATACCATATGTACCCTGACAAGGGTGTTTTATCCGGAATTACAGTAGAATTTTAGATTTACCTTTACGTCAGCATTAAACATTTTTTAAAAATAGTTTCCAGTTTTATAAAACTGTTAAAATAGCTCAGTTAGTACCTATATATACTTAACAGGAGTTATCAGCTAACACTGTTGTCCCCTTTATCTTTTGGACTTCTTTATCTTTATCCTGAGCCCTTCAAAAGTGTATTGATTATAACATGTTCCTTTATTTCTTAAGTTCTTGAGAGTATATTTTTTTTAATTAAAACTGTAGTTATCAAATTTATACAATATTGCATGAATGCAGGTTTTACCAGTTTTTTTTTTTTTTTCTCATTCATATTGTAATTTCTCAAGTAATTTTTTGGTTGGATCTCACATCCCCTTCAACTCTCCATTAAAACATACAGCCCAGGACCAAATATTAAATACAATTATCATAATTTTATAGTTTATCACACACACTCTCTCTCTCTCTCTCTCTCGCTCTCATTTCCCTTAGACAGGGCTTCTCTGTATAGCCTTGGCTATTCTTGAACTTGCTCTGTTGTCCAGGCCGACCTCTGCCTCCAGAGTGTTGGGATTAAAGTGGTGCACCATCCTTCACTCCTGGCCTTTATAGTCACTTCTCATTTGGCACATTCCTTTGGCCTCTCTTTCTCTTATATTATACTCATGATTTTGAAGGATAAAGCCTTTCCCTCCTTTTTTTGAAAAAATAACAATTCTCATTTGTTGTTTGTTTGGCATTTCGTCAGGCTTGGATATAGCTTATGAATTCCGATGTTAATGTGTTTTTCCTCACATCAAGAGGTATGCAATGTTCACAGCTTTCCTAATTTTTCATTGTTAACTTTGTTTACCTAGTCGAGGTACTGTGGATTTTGTCTCTAATATCATTCTTATTTTTCCTTGTATTTAATAGCATACTTTATTATTATTATTATTATTATTATTCAATTAATCTCCTCTTCAATCTATTAAACAGTTTGTGAGAAGACACTATAAGACCATGACTTACATGTATTACTCTTTGAAGTTTATCCTTTAGATTTTGTATGCATTGATGATTCTTCTCTAAGCCAGTTCTTTTCTATGGTGTTATTTTTTTTTTTTTTTTTTTTTTTTTGTCAACTCTAGGCCTTTCTCCACATTAACTATTTGGTAGTTGCCATTTTAATTTGAACAAGATTCTTCTCTTCTTCCTATTTCTTTATTTATGCATCATTAGTCATTATTAATTCATAACTCCCCACACACACCAATCTCTCAATGTTTTATAACTAATTATTTTTAGGAGTTAATTTTAATTATGTGTACTTACACTAGTGTCCTCACAGTCCAGAGGTGTGAGGTTCTCATGAAACTGAAGTTACAGACTATTGTGAGCTGCCAGTGTGGGTGCTACGACTTCAACTCTGGGCCTCTGAGCTGCATGAGGATTACATGGTGCTGATCCATCTCTCTAGCTCCTGATTATTGTCATTAATTAATTTGTTATTTAATTGTCTTAGATATTACTAATGAAAGTCTCTGCAAGCTGATTCCCCTGTCCCTTTGAGGGGGGGGGTCACTATCATTTTTTGTAGTACTTCACTTCCCTGGACTTAGATGCATAGTAATTTTGGTTAGACAATTCTCCAAAAACTCAGTGCCTTTTGTGAATGAGTATGTACCAACAAAGCTTGTTTTGTTTGTAATTCTTGGAAGTAGCATGCTTTTGTGGCTATAGAGCTGTAAGCTAAATGAGGATCATGCAGATCAAAGCCCTGTTTTATGTATGACATAATTATGACATGTGTTTGGGATAGTGTGTTTTGATCTCCTGTGTCTAAGATGAGTCTTTCAAATATTAAATATATTAGGGCTAATATATTTGGCTGTCAACAGTGCCTCAAAATAATGAATGTGGACATAGAGCATAATTTAAATATTTGATAATAATTACCAAATAGAAGTTTTCTTCAAAAATGAATCCACAGAGTTTTAACTTTTTATGTTTCGGTAACACTAATTTACTCTTGGGAGTTCTGTTTTTAAAACATACTTATGAATTGCCTATTTTCCTCCTTAGAAAATAAGACCTACTCATCTGTGAGAACAGAAGCTTTATCTGTGGTAGAATTGCTGCTTAAAAAACTTGAAGGTGAGTTCTGATTAGAGTACCAAAAATCCAGGATACTTTGTGACATACACTTTCAGGATATTTTTTATTTGTTTTTGCTAATGGTGTAAAATACACATTAATGTATGTGCACATACAAGTAGACTATAGAGAACTAAAGTCATTAAATTTTAAAGATTTCAGATTTTTTTTTGCATGTTCTTCTTTTTTAATGTAAAAGTATCATTCTCATATGAATACAAAATGGAAACATATCAGTGATTCCAATAGCTTATGATAACAGAGTCAGTCAATGTGACAAGAAAACTATTCTGGACTTCAAAGCTCAGGTGGATTTCCCTGGCTGGCAGTACCACAGATAAATTGTCACACATGATTGTTTGGGGACAAGTAAGCAATATATATGGAAGAAAACAACAGAAGCCTATGAAAGATTTCAGTTTTGTTCCCTATATTTATACATTTCTAATGAATTATTAAGCTATAGTTATCTTGAGAAGTAATTGAAGTTTTTTCATCGTGAACTTTTATATAATCTTGGTTATCACAAGAAATGGTTAGTTATGATAGAGCAGAGCTTGTGGGGTGTATGTTTAATAACAGGCTGTTTTATCAGAGACCCAAAAAGCATGTTTTTGTCCTACTTTCTCTGTCTTTAAGAAACCTTACAAATGCTGTGTTGTGTTAATGGGAGAAGAAAAACAGCTTCTTTTTTTCCCCCCTGTTACATATCTGTGTCTATTCCTCGTTCCTCCTCCCCTTCCTTCTCCTTTTCCTAGTCTCCTATTCCATGAATTAGTAGTGCAGAGATGAAATGGTTTTCATCATAAACTTGTGAGTTTGACATTTGTACTTTCCCTCTTTTTGCTTAGCAACACCTATCCTAGGTATCTGCAAAATGGGCCTTTTAGACTCAGGATAACTAAATATCACCTAGTGTATTTTTTTTTTTTTTTTTGTCTTAAAATAAAAAAGCTTAGCCATATGGTTGAATTCCAAGTTTTCTAGGTAGATATTAGATGTTCAAGATGACAAAAGTAAGCTCAAACAACTTGCTTAAAGCTGGACATGGTAGTATAGGCTTATAATCCCAGCCTCGAGAGGTAGAGACAAAAGGATCAGGAGTTTAAAGCCAGTGTGAACTACATGAGATCTTGATGCAACAATAATTACTTACTTTAAGGCACATCACTAAAAGTGACAATGTTATAAATGGAGTTAAGATTTGCTTTCTTATTTTTTTTTTTTTAAGTATCACAGTGTTTATTGATAGATACAGCTATATAAATAAAATCAGGGCATGAACATGATAAATTAAGTAGACGTAATTTCAATACTGTAATAAGAGGGACCAATCCAAATTCTCACCATTTGTTTCACACTCTCAAAAACCACTTCAGGGCATTAAAGATCTCTCAAAACTGATCAGTTTTGTGTAGGTAAGCCATCTTTCTTTTAAAAAGACTTGTGCACTTGCCCAGGCTCAAGGATATTCAAATCTAGCACATAAAGCCCATTACTAGAGGTAGAAATACAGGCAATATACTATTTTGGCAACAACCATCAATTATAGTTAAAAATTTCTCTGTAACAACCAAATGGATAATCAAATACTGCAGCAACTCAAGTGTTACTGAGCAAAGTGCATCTCTACAGTATTCAGTATTGCTATTCAGTTTTCTAACTTAAAACAGCTTATCTTATTTTTTTTTTTAATTTCAGTATATATATGGTTCTCCAGGGCTTTTTAAAGGAAGGGTAATAAAGTGTTAGCTACTTAAACTGTACAGTTTTGAAACTTCCCTTTTTTTGCATGTGATGTGGCTGGGATGACTACTTTGCCCCTGTGCTTTGATGCTTCGTTCTTCCCAGTTTGCTGCTATATAAGCTTATCTTCCTTGTCTCATTCTTACTGGGGAAGGGGTGAAACTCCTGACATGCTTTCAGGCTGTTGTCAGGGATTGGGTTTGAGACTTCTATCCAACCTGTGATTGTTATATACCATTCTCTTAATTATAGAGTTGCTGTGTGATTGTTTCGGGGATAGGATATATTGAAGAAAGGGTTAAGTTTTCTTTTTTTTCTTCCTTGATTGTTCTGTAATGATTTTCTTCCTGTTTTCTCCCCATTTAGAAGCTAAACAGTGGGAAAGTTTGACGGCGGAATGCAGAAGACTTTTGGTTGAGTCTTTAGCTACTATGGAGACAGACAACAGACCTGAGCTGCAGGAGAAAGCCACAGTATTGAAGAAAACACTTGAAAGTCTGGAATGAATGAGAATGGGAAAAAACAAACAAGTGCCATGTTCTTTTGGGATTGGAAGTTTGGAAATGGTGGTATTCTTTAAAAACCAAGGTGGGGGGGTGGGGAGTAAAGATTACTCTGTAGCATGCATCATTCCTTGGCTGAAATAAAAAAAAAAAAAAAAAAAAAAAAGCCTTAAATTTTGCTCCTTTTAGCTTTATTTTACTTGTCTTTAAAGTATGTGGGCTAAATGAGCTTAATAGAACTTGGGTTTTCAAAAGGTAGTTGTAAATAAGTATGCCAGCCATCATTGCTAAAAAGAACTGAAAATATTATAAATGAACTACAGGGTAAGCTGAATTAAAATCTTAGCACTACATCCATGCTAAAATTATTTCAGGAAGGGACCCTGTAAATCACTTGACTTATAACCCCATTTCTTGCACACCTGAAGTAATAGGAGTGGGGATGACAGCTTCCTTTCTAAGGCTGGAGTCAAGGCCATACCCAGAATTTAATGTCCTGTCCTGGAAACTTTTCTCAACCAGTTACCAAGCCAATGTTTCCTTGCCCTGCCCTAGAAATTCCCAAAGGGAGCTAAACCCTTATTTATCACTTTTGAAAGTCAGATTATGCACATTGCCTGTGATAGGTAATCAATTTTTAGGGAATGGTTGTTCAGCATTTTTATAGGTTGAGAATAATTTGGGTTCCATAAAATTCTGGTCAAAGTCCTTATACCTGAAGATGAAAATAGATGGGAACAAGATATTTTCTACTTCTTATTGTGATGCATACAGTGTGACATGGTTGGATAGATGGAAAGCCTTTCATTTAACTGTCTAAGAATTTCTCTTCCTTAAATGCCCTTTCTCAAATTGGCATACCACTCCAGGAAAACTGTCGTTGCCAGGGTCTCGTGCAAAGTTAGTTTTACTTAAGTGTTTATGGTAAGCTAAAAATTCTATACCCTGTCTTGGGTTCTGGAGCACAAAATAGATTTATACATTCAGTACTGTCCCCTTGATGACATCAACACCTGAAATTTCTGTGGTCAATATTTTTGGTGGAAACTCCATTTTTATTAGTTTGGTATTCTCCAGATCAGTGTATTTAAAATATTTTGAACTGTGACTCACAATAAAAATAACCTTTTACATCATGACCCAGAATGTGTGTGTGTGTGTGTGTGTGTGTGTGTGTGTGTGTGTGTGTGTGTGTGTGTGTGTATTTATGCATGTTTGAATGTAAAAATCTTTAACTGAAATAAATACTTCAAGAAGAAATAGTTGCAAAGTTTGATATACTTTCATCTGAGGTGTGTGTCTTATAAATGTTCTTCAGACTCACTGAATTCATTTCCTAACTCATAACTAGGTTGCTATTCCAGTTTGAACAACATTGAGAGTACCTAAATTTCTACTAGGGTTTGAAATTGTTTCTGGTTGAAAAACGGTTTACAACTAAAACCTTCAGTGCTCACTTAATTATCATCTTTGCTGATTCAGGACTGTACTAGTGACTTTTTAGAATGTGATGAATTTTAAGCAATCTGGTGTAGATTGTGTTTAAGAATGACTTTTGCATTAGAGAAAAACGAATGGCTTCAAATGTTCTTCAGAAAACTGATCTCTCAGGACTTGTGGTTTTGGATCAGCATTGAATGCACTAAGGATGTATCTGATTTACATGTGTAGTAACCAGGGTACTTCCTGGGCAAGAAGAATACAATGCAGGTCAGGTGTGCTGAAGGTGAGCATGTAAGGGCAAGAATGATATACTTGGTCTGTAGCACATATTGAAACCTCATCAAATTTTATGCTTTTAAAGCATTTTGTTATTTAATATTGGGACTTTCCCTTGGTGCTGAGAGTGGTGCTAAGACACCTTAAACTTAGTGCTATTGAACTGCATTTCTTTTTCTTCCTGAGTACATTTCTAATTTATATACTTAATGCCTTCATGTTTGCTAGCCAACATTTTCACAGCTAGTAATTCTATGTTACTGTTTCAAGTGTGGTTTGTAGTTGGCATACATATGTTTATTTTAAAAGGTTAATAATCAGGACTTTGTAATTGTGGAATGTTGGTACTGGTGAAAAAGTGGTAAAGGTACCTGTACATTAATCATCAGCCTTTATTTGCAAAAGCAATCTTGAAAAGGTTTGATTTTTCTCTATATATTCACTTCTGTTTGCCATGCAGGTAACTCATTTGTAGGATCTGTTCCTTATTCCTGCCATTAGTTCACTAACTATATCTTTATTGATAACATGAAAAGGAGATGTTGAAAATGTGGCATTTGGATTAAACATGAAAATGGTCTAGTTTTGATGGTCAAGAGAAGCTATTTATTTAATGTTTGTGCCCAATTTATAATTCCTAGGGGATCTTGTCTGTAACACAGTCCACCTACATAAGGAGGCTACCAAATCCCCATTGCTTTGCCCTTCCATTTTTTTTTTTTAAACTCATGTATTAACCAACAAGAAAAAGAGTAAAGATATGACCTCACTGGTTGGTGCTCCATGAGCAATTGTGCTGTGTGAGCACTGGCTGTCCTTGTGGAACATTTCTACCTGCTGCTGTCACAGTATATTCATGCTGCTTGTTAAGTTCAGGGAGTTATTTTGACATTGGCACTTACTGAACTGTGCAATCTGTCATTAAATGGATGTATATGTAACAGATTTTTGTATTTTATATGCAACTTCTTCTTAGAGCCTCTGCAATATGTACTTAGCTACCTAAGCATGAAATAGACTTATTTGAAAGGAAAACCTCACCTACACCCCAAAGATATTAAATGGTAAATAAAAGCTGCATGACTTGGTGTTTTGAAGTAGTGCTTTTAGTTTTTATTAGTTCTGTTGGAAAGTAATCTGACTGCTAACACTTTGACTAGTTGTATTTTAGGAAGGGTGGGAGGAGAGAGATCTTATGCCATATTCCCCATATGTCTAATTAATAGAAACTTCTGGCTGGGAGTTCCAGACATCATGAACTGCTTTCATGATAGAATTTCCTGATAAAAGTGACTACATGAGCATATGGGAACAGCAGGCATCTGGGATTAAAACATTGTTTACTCCCAAGTGAGATTACCAGCCTGAGCTGTTACAATGCTTTTAGTAATCTTGTTCTATTGGTTTCAAATTGATGAGAAAGAATGTTACAAAACATGAAAATGAGTCTTTCAAATGATGTTTATGGAAAGATTTAACAGTTTATTTTCCTTTAAAAATGGTATGGAGGGAGGGTAAGATGGTAGATGAAATGTTTTCTTCAGGTGACTCGGTAAATGAGAAGAGTCAATAGTAAAGGAGAAACTAGGCTATTCTGAGGAAAGAGAAGATGACTGACCATCAGTAATAAAGAAGATGAGAAGCATGGAAAATCTGGAATGTTTTGAAGAAAATTAACAGCTCACAACTCCAGCCCTTGCTTTTTTTTTGCCAGGAAGGGGGACCTAAGGCCACAACTAGATGGTAAGTCAGGCAGCCCTGATGATGGCATATTGATAGCCCTATAGGAGATGCCTATAGTCTTCAAACACCTTAAATACAGTCTGACAGTGACTCCTATACTGCAGGCTAGCCTAGAGTAGAAATACATTAATTTATTTCTCTTTACATCTTAGATTCCTTTATAAATAGCCAGGCATCTTTACCTTGAGGGGGAGCCTAGTTGAGGTTGAGCAACTTTGGAGATGTGAGGAAGAAAAATCTCAAGGAACAGAAGGATACCCTGAATGATATCTTAGTGGGAAAGGGTTTTGAGAGGCAGCTGTGCAGGTCAAACTTTAAGTAGTCGTGAGCTCATTGAGGGGGTGGTGGTTGGCGATCTGTAATCTGTTACTGCAGAGACCTCAGTTGCTTGCCTCAGAGTTGCCTCCATTCTGTGTATATGGTTGGCTGTTAGGTGAAATGGTTCTGGGAATGACTAGGATTTCACAGCCTTCTTTCTACCACAGGGTTATTTATAGCTAGGGAATGTAATCCCAGCCATTAGCCAGCATTTAGAAAACTTAAAATGAATAGGGAGATCCAGAAGAAGTGAATAAACTAGATGTGATCTGTCAAAATTCAACTGTAGAGCAAAAACAATAATAGTTCCCTGACAAAGAATGGCTCAGTACTAGATGGATTCACAACTGAATTGTACCAACACTTAGACTGTCCCATAAAACTTGAAAAAGAATGTGTCCCAACTGACTCTACAAATTTGGTATTATTCTAATAGCAAAATCTGTAATGAACACAACAAAAACTGTAGGCAATTTTCTTAATACTGATGCAAAGATTTTAATATTGTAAATAAAATTTAACATAATTAAGATCATATACCAACATTAGTTTCATCTCATGTAAGGGTGATACATTAATGGCAAACCAATAAATAGAAAATAGCATATAAATAAAATACAAAAATCACGTCACTTGATGAAGAAAATAGTTTTGATAAAACCCAACATTTCTTCATGGTAAATCCCTTAAAGAAACTAAGAATAGAACTGATGGGAGATGTCATTCTGTATATGTTTCTCATACTGGTTAATGAATAAAGCACTGTTGGCCAATAGGAAAGTTAGGTAGGCGGGACTAGGAGATGAGGAGGAAAGAGGAAGTAGATAGGAGGAGTCAAGATGGAGAGTCTGGAGAAGGTAGAACCCCCAGCCACCTCTCCCTGGTAAGACCACTTGGAAATACATAGAAATGGGCTAATAATTAAGACAGAGCTAGCTGATAAGAAACTAGTACCTGGCCAATAGCATAATATCAAATACAGAGTCTGTGTGCATTAATTGGGGCTGGCGCGGCGGGGTGGCAGGACAAGACAAGAGACAGTGGGCAGAAAAACCGTACTCCTTACAAATGGCACCCACTTGGCTTATAAGAACTTCCACTTAAAATTTAACAAAAGCTTAAAGAGTTTTAGAAACAAAAGAACAGAGACAAGCAAGGTTTCTTGGTAGCAGCATTTTTCTCAGTTGGACTCTGACTTGCGAGAGACAAGCAGATTATGCGGCTCCTTTAAGAGAGGTTTCCTGACTCAGCATAAGCGGCAAAAAACCGCACGGCTTTTAAAAAAGTACTGCTAACAATTTATTGGTGTGTATCAGAGCTGGCAATGGCAGTGACCACATCTCCAAGCTGGCAACCTGCTGCTTGCTGCCCATAGACCAAGGCAGTGACCATAGCTCTCACTGCTGGCAGTAAAATAGCCGCCACCATCTTGGATAGACCGAGGCAGAAACAACAAAGACTTTCATTTTAGCAATATTGTTGTTTACCTGATAAAAGACTCGTGGCTACAAAAAGATAAAGATTTACAGTAAAGACAGATTCACATTAAGAAAACCTCTAAAGGCTTACAGTGTGTTCTAAAATATATGTAGGTTTGGGAGAGAAAAGGAATAAAATAGTTTTAAATAGAGAGGAGCTGGGTGTGGTAGCACATGACTTTAATCCCAGCACTCGGGAGACAGAGGCAAGCAGATCTCTGTAATTGCAAAGTGAATTCCAGGACAGATCAAAGTTACACAGAGAAACTCTGCCTCAAAAAATGAAAAAATAGAAGAGAGTAATAATAAAGCCACATAAAAATGAAAAGCTCAGAGAGAATCTGTATACTATATGGCATTATATTGCCTTTATATTGTTTAACTACTGAGGAAACAACTGTCAAAGGAAATACTGCTGGATTAATTCAATTTATATATTTTAAAAATGCTTTGACTACAAAATTTAAGTTCAAGGACAAGTTAACTGGGGAAAAGGATTTCTATTTTTGTTTCCACAGAAAATGAAAAGCTGTGGATTCCTTCCAGACTAATGTGGTTTGATCAAGCCAGGCCCCCCTGAAACAGAGTTGCTGGTGATCCAACATTCAAAACAGCTTGGACAGAGTAGCCTTGCAGACTACAACCAGGATTTCTGAGTCTTCTTAGGATTCCCCCATGACAGCACCCTTTACCAGCAGGAAGTAGTTTGGAAAGAACGACGCCCAAATTTCCAAATATTGTTTATAAATGTTAGTTTTCATTTAAATGGGGTTGGTTATAAATGGTTAATGATCACAGCCAAATCTTTTTAAAGGTATAAAGGGGATTATGGTATAGATATGAATACTTTGTTTTGGAATGGATTTTCATTTATTGATGCAATTTAAGGTCAATCTTATGATGTGTATATTTCTCCTTTTGTTTAGGTATTGTGTTTATATAGCTCATTTAGAAATGTAATGTATAATTAAATACAGATTATAGATAGTACCTATGATAGTCAGATATTATAGTTAAGTTAGTTAAGATTTCTAGATATACAGACATGTATTTGAGATGGATAGGAATTCTTCAAACCTTTCAAAGACCTACAGAATATGGCATTTAAAATGTTTAAGGGTTTTTCTCAACAATGAGACATAACTGCTCCTGGCAACACCACCTGCGTCAGAAAGGAAGATGGACATTGAAGAAACAAACTCCTTATGAAGCTTACTTTCAATATGGCAAGACTAGCCATTTGGACAAGATACTGATCTTGTCTGGACTGTTTGACGTTATTCTGTATAAACTGGACATGCAGGACCCACAGAAAAGTGTTTGCTTATTCAGGATGGACATTGTTACAGAGTTCCTGCTTCATGGAAGAGTCTGCCAGACAGTCTGCAGGACACAGAGAAAAGTGACTGACAAACTGCCAATACAAGAAGACAGTTTAAAACTGCTTTGTGGAAGAGTCTTCCAGACACACTATGGCCTATGGGCTGAAGATGGATGATTACAAAAGAACTTCAGGTGACTGACCAGGCAGTGAGTTGTCTCTGTCATTTCTAGAGTTTATATACTATCCTTCTGTGGTCTTTGAAGGAGTTGAAGACAGATAGTTATGGTTATAGTTTTCCTTAGTTAAGCTTAAAGATAAGTTATATATAGGACTTTAGACTCATAAATATAGGATAGATGATAGAATAGTTTCTTTAAATCTTGCTAAATGTTAATGGACTAAATATTGTTAACTGTTATTCTTACTAGATAACTGTTGTGTGATATATTTTGCTATGTTAAGGTTAAAACCCTTTTATTTAGACAGAAAAGTGGAGATGATGGGAGATGTCATTCTGTAAATATGTTTCTCATACTGGTTAATGAATAAAGCACTGTTGGCCAATAGGAAAGTTAGGTAGGCGGGACTAGGAGATGAGGAGGAAAGAGAAAGTAGTAAGGAGGAGTCAAGATGGAGAGACTGGGGAGATGAGATGCTGGCCCCTTTCCCCGGTAAGAAGACCACGTGGAAATATTAGATTAACAGAAATGGGTTAATACTTAAGACAGAGCTAGCCGATAAGAAACAAGCAATGGGCCAACAGTATTGTATCTAATACAGAGTCTCTGTGCGTTATTTGGGGCTGGCGCAGCGGCAGGGCAAGATCAGGCGGCGGGAGGAAAAACCATACTTCTTACATAGAACCTCAATATAATAAGGCTAGATATACAATAGTCATATAGTCAACATTATACAAAATGGGAAATGCTGTAAACATCTCTAAAAATCAGGGATGACATAACATGTCCCCACTTCACTCAATATAATACTGGAGTTCTTGGCCACAGCCATAGGCAGAGGAGAGGAACGATTTTATTCCTGTCTGTAGATGATATTACTACTGGGGAAATTAAGTGGCCTTTCAAGAATCTTAATGTTGTTAATACAAGAATTAAGAACAGATTCAGAAAAGTTCCAGGAAAATATTAATAGAGTTTAAGAAAAAAAAAAAATCTCAGTACAGGAAAGTAAATCTCTGGAGCTCCCCGGAGCAGGTTGATGGACAAGAAAAGACAAGGTTGATCTTTTTGAATTATTTTAAGGTGTGTTACATTTGCTTATGTTGTAGAACATTTGTTTTAATAATGTAAAGATGTGTTGCATTCTTTTATGTTTCATTTGCTTAACTCTCTGAAATCACATTACGTTGCCTTTATAAAACACTTGATGGTCTAATAAAGAGGCAGGAGAAAAGATAGGCAGGGCTGGCAGGCAGAGAGAATAAATAGGAGAAATCTAGGAAGAAAGGAAGGAACAAGATAGAACAAGTTGAGGAGGACTTCGGGGGCTATTTACTCGTCTAGCCAGCCAGCCAGCCACGGAGTCAGAGTGGAAAGAAGATATAAAAAAGTAAGAGAAAGATAAAAGCCTAGAGGCAAAAGGTACACAGGCTAATTTAAAAAAAGCTGGCAAGAAACAAAGCAAGCTAAGGCCGGGTATTTATAATTAAGAATAAGCCTCCTGTGATTTATGTGGGAGTTTTTAAGCAAATGATACTGGCATTGGATGTCTACCTGCAAATGTGTGGAGTTAGACTTCTTTTCATCAGGCAAAAATCCCAAAATGTGTTAGATATTAATATTGTAAAAATTAGAACTATCCAATTCTATTAGAGATAATGAAGGCAGTTCTTAGAGAAAAGCTTATATCACTAAATGCCTACAAAATCTTGATAACTTAATATCTTTAAATTTTACTGTAGTTTCTAACTAGTTCCAAGAGGCTTTTTTAGCTGCTTCTTTCTAATTTTCTGTATAAACTATTGTCTTATTGTCAATTGTCTTATAAAAAAAATACTGTTTGATTGCCCTATTTGGGAGAAATGGGGGTCACTGGTCTTTAGGAGAACGTTCAAGATTAATGTTAAAACATGAAATCATGAGGTTTCCTAAGTTTTGCAATAAAGCCAGCATACTGGCAGGTATACCTATTTCAAACTTATCCTATATTGGCCTCTGTAGCCCATTATCCCCCAAATATTATACTACTTAATTGTACTCATTTCAATCCTTAGATTATTTAATCTAGTTATTATTTCTCTTCCTAAAAAGAAGAAACACATTTTATTGTTTATGTGGCTATCAAAGTTTTCTATTAACCTCTGACTACAGCATCTCAGTGATTTAAAATAAACCTTCATAAGAATGAAAAAACTGGGCCCAGTGCTACATGTCTATGATCCCAGACCTTGGAACCTGAGGCAGGAGGATCACAAGTTCAGGACCAGTTTGGGATACATAGTGAGATCCCATGGGAAAAAGAAAAGAGAGATGAACTGCATGGCCACAACTGACAAAAGGGGTGAATTCATAAATTCACCATCTTCTCAGTTTTAAAAACCCTTTAATGAAGTAGCTAAGAACAAATTGAAGAGATTTTGCTTTTTTATATTATCACATAGTAACTGCACAAAATATTTGTCTGCTTGCTTATTTCTTGTCTTAATACTTTGAAAGGGATAAACCTAATTTTAAAGAATATCCCCAAATGTTGGCGTGCTTGTTTCCTCATGATTGGATCCCGATGATTTATTTTTGAGGGTCATACCGCAGAAATGATCCAATAGCTGCAGTACATCTCAGTAGCACACTGAGTCACTGTGTCCTCATGTTGATGATGTAAAGTTATTATCAATGCAGCTTTTTTTTTCTTTTTCCCTTTTCTTAATTTAAATTTGAAACAAGGTTGTTTTACATGTCAATCCCAGTTCCCTTACCCTCCCATCTTCTCCTATCACCCCCACCAAACCCAAGCCCCCTTTCTGCTCCCCAGGGAGGGTGAGGCCTTCCATGGGGAGTCTTCAAAGTCTGGCACATCATTTGGAGCAGGGCCTAGGCCCTCCCCTGTAAGGAGTACAGTTTTTCTGCCTGCCACCTGGTCTTGTCCTGCCGCCGCGCCTGCCCCAAATAACACACAGAGACTCTGTATTTGATATAAATGCTGTCGGCCAGTTACTTGTTTCTTATCGGCTAGCTCTGTCTTAAGTATTAACCCATTTCTATGTATTTCCACGTGGTTTCATCTACCAGGGAGTGGGGCAGGCGTCTAGTCTCCACCTGTCTCTCCATGCTGACTCTTCCTTACTCCTTCCTCTTTCCTCCTTATCTTCTAGTCCCTCCTATTTTCCTTTCCTATTGGCCAACAGTGCTTTACTCATTAACCAGTATGAGAAACATATTTACAGAATGACATCTCCCATCATCTCCTCTTTTCTGTCTAAAATAAAAGAAGGGTTTTAACTTTAACATAGCAAAATATATCACACAACAGTTATCAAATAAGAATCACAGTTAACAATATTTAGTCCATTAACATTTAGCAAGATTTAAAGAAACTATTCTATCATCTATCCTATATTTTTGAGTCTAAAGTCCTATATGTAACTTATCTTTAAGCTTAACTAAGGAAAACTATAACCATAACTATCTGTCTTCAACTCCTTCAAAGACCACAGAAGGATAGTATATAAACTCTAGAAATGACAGAGACAACTCACTGCCTGGTCAGTCACCTGAAGTTCTTTTGTAATCTTCCATCTTCAGCCCATAGGCCACAGTGTGTCTGGCAGACTCTTCAGCAAAGCAGGAAACTTTAAACTGTCTTTCTGTATTAGCAGTTTGTCAGTCATTTTTCTCTGTGTCCTGCAGAATGTCTGGCAGACTCTTCCATGAAGCAGGAACCCTGTAGCAATGTCCATCTTGTATCAGCAGTCACTTTTCTGTGGGTTCTGCATGTCCAGTTTATATCTCATAAAGTTAAATAGTCCAGCCAAGATCAGTATCTTGTCCAAATGGCTAGTCTTGCCATATTGGAAGTAAACTTCATAACGTGTTTCTTTGATGTCCATCTTCCTTTCTGACACAGGTGGTGTTGCCAGGAGCAGTTATGTCTCACTGTAAAAAAAAACCCTAAACCATTTTAAATGCCATATTCTGTAGGTTCTTTGCAATGTTTGAAGAATGCCTATCTATCTCAAATACATCTCTGTGTATCTTGAAAACTTAACTAACTAAACTCTAAGTTTTGATTATCATAGGTAATTATTTATAATCTGTACTCCATTATACATTACATTTCTAAATGAGCTATATAAACACAATACCTAAATAAGAGAAATATAGATATCACAAAATTGACCTTAAATTGCATCAATAAATGAAAATCCATTCCAAAGCAAAGTATTCTATACCATAATACCCTTTTTACCTTTAAAAAGAATTGGCTGTGATCATTAACCATTTATAACCAACCCCATTTAAATGAAAACAAACATTTATAGACAATATTTGGGAAATTGGGTGTAGTTCTTTCTGAACGGTTTCCTGCTGGTAGGGGGCACTGTCATGGGGACCCTAAGAAGATGCAGAAATCCTGGCTGTAGTCTGCATGGCTGCCTTGTTCAGGCTGTTTTGAATGTTGGATCACCAGGAATGCTGTTTCACGGGGTCTGGTTTGCTCAAACCACATTAGTCTGGAAGGAATCCACAGCTTTTATTTCTGTGGAAACAAAACTAGCAATCCTTTTCCCCAGTAACTTGTCCTTGAACTTAAATTTTGGAGTCAAAGTATTTTTAAAATATATAAATTGAATTAATCCAGCAGTATTTCCTTTAACAGTTGTTTCCTCAGCAGTCAAATGATAGAAGGATAACAGAATAGCATATAATATCCACATTCTTTTTGTGCTTCCCATCTTTATGTGGCCTTTTTGTTACTCTGTTTTTTCTACTTCTATTTTTTGAGACAGGGTTTCTCTGTGTAATTCTTATCTGTTCTGGAATTTACTCTGCATACCAGGTTAACTTTGAAATCACAGAGATCTGCTTACCTCTGTCTCCCGAGTGCTGGGATTAAAGGGATTAAAGTTGGGTGCACCACACCCAACTCCTCCCTCTATTTTTAAAACCATTTTATTTCTTTTCTCTCCCAAGCCTACATATATTTTAGAACACATTGTAAACCTTTAGAGGTTTTCTTAATGTGAATCTGTCTTTACTGTAAATCTTTATCTTTTTCTGGCCACGAGTCTTTTATCTGGTAAATAACAACATTGCTAAAATGAAAGTCATAGCTGTTTCTGCCACAGTTTATCAAAGATGGCGGCGGCTATTTTACAGCTAACACTGAGAGCTGTGGTCACCACCTTGGTCTACGCAGCAGTAAGCAGCATGTTGCTGGCTTGGAGATATGGTCACTGCTATTGCCAGCTCTCGTACACACCAATAAATTGTTAGCAGTGCTTTTTTAAAGCCGTGCAGTTTTTTTTGCCGCTTATGCCACGGAAATTTTTGCTGGTTTCACACAAAGCAGAGTGCAACCCAGAATAATGCTGTTACCAAGAAACCTTGCTTGTCTCTGTTCTTTTGTTTGTAAAACCCTTTTTAAAGCTTTTGTTAAATTTTAAGTGGAAGTTCTTATTAGCCACATAGGTGCCATATGTAAGGAGGAAGGTTTTTCCGCCCGCCAGTGGCCTTGTCTCGCTGCCACACCAGCCCCAATTAACGCACTGAGACTCTGATTTGATATAATGCTGTTGGCCAGTTACTTGTTTCTTATTGGCTAGCTCTGTCTTAATTAATAACCCATTTCTATGTATTTCCACGTGGTCTTCTTACTGGGCAGTGGGGCTGGAGTCTCGTCTCCCCAGCCTCTCCATGTTGACTCCTCCTTCTTACTTCCTCTTTCCTCCTCATCTCCTAGTCCCACCTATCTTGCTTTCCTATTGGCCAACAGTGCTTTATTCATTAACCAGTATGAGAAACATATATACAGAATGACATCTCCCATCATCCCCCATGTGTCTAGGCTAAGAAAACATACCTCTATGTGGGATGGACTCCCAAAGTCCATTCATGTAGTAGGGATAAATGCTGATCCATCACTAGAGGCTCCATAGACTGCCCAGTCCTCCTAACTGACACCCACCCACATTCAGGGGGGTCTGGTTTCCCAGCTATCAGTCTGGGGTGCATGAGCTCCCCCTAGTTCAGGTCAGCTGATTCTCCAGGTTTCTCCAGCCTGATCTTGTCCCCTTTGCTCATCACCCCTCCCTCTCTGTAACTGGATTCCAGAAATTTGGCTCAGTGTTTAGCTGTGGGTGTCTGCTTCTGTTTCCATCAGCTCTAGATGAAGGCTCTAGGATGGCATTTAAGGTAGTCATCAATCTCATTGTTGTGGAAGGGCATTTAAGGTAGCCTCTTCACTATTGCTTAGATTGCTAGTTGGGTTCATCCTTGTAGATCTCTGGGCATTTCCCTAGTGCCAGATTTCTCCTTAAATCTATAATGGCTCCCTCTATTATGGTATCTCTTTACTTGTTCTCCTCAATTCTTTCCCTGTCTCAATCTTCCTGTTCCTTCATGCCCAACTTTCCCCTCCTCTTCTCCCTTTCTTTTTCTCCCAAATCCCTCTCCCCTCCCTCCATGCTCCCAATTTGCTCCAGAGATCTTGTCTCTTTCCCCTTTTCCAGGGGATCTTGTATGTCTCTCTTACGGGCATCCTCGTTTCCTAGCTTTTCTGGTGGTATGAATTGTAGGCTGGTAATCCTTTGCTCTATGTCTATAATCCATATATGAGTGAGTACATACCATGTTTGTCTTTTTGTGACTGTGTTACCTCACTCGGGATGGTTTCTTCTAGTTCTATCCATTTCCCTGAGAATTTCAGGATTCCATTGTGTTTTTGCGCTGAGTGCTATTGTACCACGTTTTCTCCCTCCATTCTTCAGTTGAAGGGCATCTATGTTGCTTCCATATTCTGGCTATTACAAATAATGCTGTTATGAACATAGTTGAACAGATGTCCTTATTGTATGAATGTGCATCTGTTGGGTATATGCCAAGAGTGGATTTGCTGGATCTTGTGGTAGACTGATTCCCATTTTCTGAGGAACCGCCATACTGAATTCCAAAGTGACTGTACGAGTTTGCATTCCCACCATCAGTGGAGGAGTGTTCCCCTTTCTTCACACCCTCTCCAGCATAAACTGTGATTAGTGGTTTTGATTTTAGATATTCTGACAGGAATAATATGGTATCTCAGAGTTGTTTTGATATGCATTTCCCTGATAGCTAAGGATGTTGAACCCTTTCTTAAGTTTCTTTCAGACATTTTAGATTCCTTCATTAAGAATTCACTATTTAGTTCTGTACCCCACTTTTTAATTGGGTTATTTGGTGTTTTGGTAACTAACTTCTTGAGTTCTTTGTATATTTTGGAAATCACTCCTCTGTCAGATATGGGGTTGGTGAATATTTTTTCCCATTCTGTGGGCTGCTGTGTTGTCCTGTTGAATGTGTCCCTTGCCTTACAGAAGTTTCTCAGTTTTCAGGAGGTCCCATTTATTAATTGTTGATCTCGGTGTCTGTGTTACTGGTGTTATATTCAGGAAGCAGTCTCCTGTACCAATTCATTCAAGGGTACCTCCCACTTTCCCCTTCTAAGAGGTTCAGTGTGGCTGGGTTTATGTTGAGGTCTTTGATCCACTTGGACTTCAGTTTTATGTATGATGATAGATATGGATCTATCTGCAGTCTTCTACACACCAATATCCAGTTATACCAGTACCATTTGTTGAAGATGCTTTCTTTTTTCCATTGTATACTTTTAGCTTCTTTGTCAAAAATCATGTGTTTGTAGGTATGTCAGGGTTTTCAATTTGATTCCATTGGTCTACCTATCTCTTTGTGTGCTGATATCAAGCTGTTTTCAGGACTATAACACTATAATAGAGTTTGAAGTCAGGGATGGTGATGCCCCCTGAAGTTTCTTTATTGTACAGTTATTTTGGCTATCCCAGGTCTTTTGTTTTTCCATATAAAGTTGAGGATTGTTCTTTCAAGTTCTGTGAAGAATTGTTCTGGGATTTTGATGGGGATTGCATTGAATCTGTAGATTGCTTTTGGCAAGATTGCCATTTTTACTATGTATATCCTACCTATCCAAGAGCATGGGAGATCTTTCCATTTTCTGGTAT
This sequence comes from Phodopus roborovskii, assembly GCF_943737965.1. Taxonomy (NCBI): domain Eukaryota; kingdom Metazoa; phylum Chordata; class Mammalia; order Rodentia; family Cricetidae; genus Phodopus; species Phodopus roborovskii. The sequence goes on from NW_026125104.1 coordinate 69,346, forward strand.
CTTCTTTAATTTCTTTCTTTAAAGACTCAAAGTTCTTATTATATAGGTCTTTGACTTGTTTGGTAAGCATTATCCCCCCCAAGATATTTTATGTTGTTTGTGGCTATTGTAAAGTTTGATGTTTCTCTGATTTCTTTCTCAGCCCCTTTATCATCTGTATATATTAGGGCTACAGATTTATTTTTTTTTCATTAATCTTGTATCCTGCCACTTTGCTGAAGGTGTTTATCAGCTCTAGGAGTTCCCTGGGTCACTTATGTAAACTTATCATATCATCTGCAAATAGTGAAAGTTTGACTTCTTCCTTTCCAATTTGTATCTCCTTGATCTCCTTTTGTTGTCTTATTGCTTTAGCTAGAACTTCAAGTACAATATTGAAGAGATATGGAGAGAGAGAGCAGCCTTGTCTTGTTTCTAATTTTAGAGGAATCTCATTGACTTTCTCTCCATTTAGTTGATGTGTGGCTTGGGTACCAAGGTAATTGTAGCTTCATAAAAAGTTTGGCAATAGCCCTTCTGCTTCAATTGTATGGAACACTTTGAGGAGTTTTAGTATTAGCTGTTCTTCAAATTTCTGGTAGAATTCTGCACTGAAACTATCTGACCCTGGGCTTTGTTTTTGGTTGGGAGACTTTTGATGACTGCTTCAATTTCATTAGGGGTTACAGGTCTATTTAAATTGCTTATTTGGTCTTGATTTAATTTTGGTAAGTGATATCTATTCAGAAAATTGTTCATTTTCATTAAATTTTTGAATTTTATGGAGTGCAGGTTTTCAAAGTATGATCTGAAGATTCTCTGTTTTTCCTCTGTGTCCGTTGTTATGTTTCCCTTTTTTATTTCTGATTTTGTTAATTTGCATGTTCTCTCTCTGTTGGTTAGTTTGGATAAAGATTTGTCTATCTTGTTGATTTTCTGGAAGAACCAACTCTTTGTTACATTGATTCTTTGTATTGTTTTCCTAGTTTGTACATTATTTATTTCAGCCCTCAAACTGATTATTTCCTGGTGTCTACTCCTCTGGGATGAGTTTGCTTCTTTTTGTTCTAGAGCTTTCAATTGTCCTGTTAATTCTCTAGTGTGACTATTCTCCCATTTCTTCATTTGGGCCCTTAGGGCTATGAGCATCTTTTCTTAGCACTGCTTTTAAAGTGTCCCGTAAGTTTGGGTTTGTTGTATCTTCATTCTCATTGAATTCTAAGAAATCTTTAATTTCTTTCTTTATTTTTTCCTTGTGCATTGTTCAATTTCCATGAGTTTATAGGTTTTCTGAAGTTTGTATTGTTAAATTCTAACTTTAAAGCATGGTGATCTGATAAGATACAGGGGTTAGTTACTTCAATTTTTTTTGTACCTATTGAGATTTACTATATTGTCAAATATGTGGTTGATTTTAGAGAAGGCTCCATGTGGCCCTGAGAAGAAGGTATATTCTTTTGTGTTTGGATGGAATGTTCTACAAATGTCTGTAGTTCCTGATCATTTGCCTAACTTCTCTATTTCCAGCATTCTCTCAGACTGTGTTTTTCTTGTCTCTATTTCAGCTTTCAAACCTTGCACTGTTTGAATTGTTTCTTGTAATTTTTGGTTTGTCTTTTCCTCCATTTCTTGAATTTTTTCTTCCATTCCTTTAAGGGATTTTCTCATTACCTCTTTGAGGGTCTCTATCATTGTCATAAAGTTGTTTTTTAGGGTTGTTCTCTTCTGCTTCATCTGTATTGGGATGTTCAGGTCTTGCTCATGTGGAGTCCCTAGACTCTGGTAGTGTCATATTGATCATTCAGTTGTTGACTGTGTTCCTATACTGTCATATACCCATCTCTTCTTCCAGTGTGTCTCTTTCTCTTCTAGTAGGTACGGGACCAAAGTTCTCTTCTGGTGGGTGCAAGCAGTTTCAATACTCTGATGGCTCTCCTACTTCAGGGGGTGGTGTTGGGACTCCTCCCGTGGTTAGAGGCTGTTCCAGGATGCTGACAGACTCCAGGTGGGCTGGTCTGCTAGGGCAGTGGGCTCCCCTGCATGTAGTCTCCTCAGGATGCTCCTAGCAGCTATTATCTTATCTTTGAAATTAAGTAGTTTGCCATGAGATATTTTGACATGATTTAACTGACGTAACTTTTTGTGATACCTATTCCCTAAAATACCCTCAATTAGGACTGTTCTAACTGACATTTTTTTCCTGTGTTTATGATTTTGGGCAGCTTGTGGGGTGAGGGTGGGGGGAAAGAGATTTTCATCCTTGTTTATAGCACAATGAACTGATGCATTTTAAGTTTATTGTATGCATTATTATATCTATTAATTTGTAGGTTTTTAAAAATTGATGCCAAAAATAAGCTTTCCTGGATTTGACAAGTATGATTCATCAAGTTAATGTCTGTGAAATATTCCTGTCATTCTTTGCATATTCTTGCATTCTAGCATGATAACGAGTTAATCTTTTCTCTGTTCATTTTTATATCCACTACTTTTCCAAAAAAAATTAATTTACTTTTGAGTCACAATTCTGTTCATAAGCCAACACCTAGATCTTGGATGTTCTATCGCTATAATAAGGTCCTGTCATCAGTAGTGCATTGAATAGAATTTCTGATTACTCATTGAGACATTCAGAGAGCTTTTTGTGCTTTAAAAGACAAATACCCTTAATTTATGAAAACTAGGAAGTAATTTCACAAATGGAAAAAACATGTATTTTAGAACTCTTAGAATATATTTCTGTTGAATATTATATATTACAGCCATTTACAAAGAAAATCTTTGACATACTTGACATACTAGGATTGAGGGAGAAAGAGGAATAAAAATCTTCATTTTTATGAGATCTTTGAAAATATTTTGAAGGACATGTTATTTGCTTTTGAAGTCTTTAAAAGTTTGATATAATTGCATCTTTGGGACATTATCCCTGAAGAATGAGAAGTTTCAAACCTCTGCATATTATTGCTGCTGAACTTTAAATTGTTCAGGGATCAAAAGTATTCCCCCCAAACAACAAGTGATTTAAACTTACATAGTACTGCAGTTCTGATCCTTTGGTAGTTTTGGTTATGTTGGTAACAGCTGGTCATTTTGAAAAAAATTAATTGCATAACTGATTTTTCTGTAACATTTCACATTTTAAACATGGATACATTCATTCTTCTTTGCACACAACTTACCATAACTAATTGATGGAGTATATCATAAAATGTTTTTACTTGGAGTTTATAGGATGGAATTCAGGTGGCAGAACCATTTTCCATTGTTTTCCATTGGCTACTATTTCTGTGCAGAATAAAAAGATCAAATTCTGAGCACCCAAGTTATTGTTGGTCTTAACAGCCATACACATTTTTTTTCTTTAAAGTAACTTTTTATAATAATTTACTTGATAGGGAGTTTGTAGAAAAATCCACAAGAAATAATTTGTTAACCAATGCAATAATCAAGTATTATTGATGGAAGATAATATTAAGAAGAGAAGCAAAAACTATGTTTGGTTAGCATAAAAAGGAGAAATTCTGAAGCTTTTTGTTTGTTTGTTTTTGTTTGTTCTGGGATACTAAAGCTACATTCAGTGTTACTGACAGTGTTTTGACCTTCAGTGTACGCTGCTTAGGAATTAATTAGTAAAACAGAAAAGTAAATGGAAGCACTTGTTAATTGGATAGAAATGAGTAGCAGTGGAGGGAGAAGGCAGAGGTCATGTAATGTGATGGAACACTGTACCTCTCTGTCATCAATACAATAAGACATTGTCGTGTTGTTACTGTGTTCACCGTCTCTGTTGATGTCAACTTTCTAAAGGTGGAGAATGAGCAGAAGACTCCAGTGACTGAAACCACAAAACAAGGAAAAGAAATGAAGCCTGAATAATTGCATCATTAACCATCTGATGGGTGGATTTTTCTGTGAAAGAAAGTGAAGAGATAGCAGTATGCATATACCAGGATATCAGTGAAGGGAACATTTAAGAGCATGTCTGTTTGAAGAAAGATTGAAAAGAATCAGAAGGGAAAGAAAAAGTTTGGATGTGATAATGAGCAATGTAAGTGCAAAAGCAAGATTTTTTTTTGTAATAATTTTTGATAACATGGAAAAAATAAAATACAAAGTCTCCTTTTTTTTAACTGTATCATCTTTAATCCTATTTTCAAAGAACTTTTAAATACATTTTCTAAAGGACTTTAATTTCTATATTTCCTAGAAATTCATGGATTTTAATACATAGTAAGAGAATTACCTATGAAAATTCTTACAACTTTTTAAATATGAGGTATGGGGCTCAATACTGGAGGAAACTGTAATGGATATGTCAGTATTTAAATGAGGTGGGATATTTTTATTTCACTTATAAAATGGTTCTCAAATGTAACCACAATGCTTTAAACAATGTCATCCTTTTGAAGCACATTTTATAAGTTGTTAACTAGACAGAGTTCTTTCTCCATTCCTCTCCTCATCGCCTCTCTTTCCCTCCCCTTCCCTTCTCTTCCTCCTCTTCCTCATAGAGTTTGTTTTAAATTTCATTCGTTCCTGTCAACATTCCTTTGTTCATCCCTGGTTTTTAGTATGAGCTGTCACTTCTTCAAGTCTGTCAACTACTTTTCTAAATTGTGTTCAATCTGTAAAGTTCAAAATGGACTTATCCAATGTCCATTTACATTTTTCTTCATTTTGTCACTTTGACACCTTTATTGAAAACCTACTGTTCCAAGGACAGGATTATGGGCTGACAAAATATTTAATTGGCTTTTTGCTTTCTGATTGTTTTCTAAATCTTATTGTGGAGTAATCAAATTGATCCTGTCCTTCTCCCTTAGATTAAAAAAAAAAAATACACTGTCCTGAAATTGTGTGTGTGTGTTTGTGTGTGTGTGTGTGTCGGGGGTGAAGTTGTGTTTATAACTAAGTCTGAAAGCACTTTCTTAGCTAAATGAACATACTTTTATTTACATTCCTCAGATGAAATGAAGAGACTCTTACTAGAATAACTATTGGTGGCTGTCGTGCTAGGAAGGAAATGCAAGGAGAAAATTCCACTGTTTGGAGTTTTTTTTTTCCTGGAGGGATTTTCCCGGTACCCACGGTTAGAGATTGTTCTGTTTGTCTTCAGCCTTGTAATGTATTTGGTTACCATCCTGGGTAATAGTACCCTTATTTTAATCACTGTCCTGGATTCGCACCTTCAAACCCCCATGTACTTGTTTCTTGGAAACCTCTCTTTCATGGATATCTGTTACACATCTGCTTCCATTCCTACTTTGCTTGTGAACTTGCTGTCATCCAAGAAAACCATTATCTTTTCTGGGTGTGTGGTACAGATGTACCTGTCCCTTTCCATGGGATCCACAGAGTGCATACTTCTGGCTGTGATGGCCTATGACCGTTATGTGGCCATCTGCAATCCTCTGAGGTACCCTATCATCATGAACAGGCAAGTCTGTGTGCAGATGGCCACTGTCTCCTGGGTGACAGGCTGTCTGACTGCCCTCCTGGAAACAAGTTTTGCCCTGAAGGTTCCCCTGTGTGGGAATGTCATTGATCACTTCACATGTGAAATTCTTGCAGTGTTAAAATTAGCTTGCATGAGTTCGGTACTCATGGACATGATTATGCTGGTGGTCAGTATTCTCCTTCTGCCCATCCCAATGCTCTTGATTTGCATTTCTTATGGCTTCATCCTTTCCACAATTCTGAGAATCAGTTCAACAGAGGGAAGAAACAAAGCTTTTTCAACTTGTGGTGCACACTTGACTGTGGTAATCTTATATTATGGGGCTGCTCTCTCCATGTACCTGAAGCCTTCTTCATCAAACTCACAACAAATAGACAAAATCATCTCATTGCTTTATGGAGTGCTTACCCCTATGTTGAACCCAATAATTTATAGCTTAAGAAACAAAGAAGTAAAAGATGCTGTGAAAAAACTACTGGGCAAAGTGCCATTGGCACCAAGCATATGACTATCTTTGATTGGGTCCCTGTGACCTTCCCAAGGATGTGCCATTGTCAGAACTCAGCAGAGAAATTCTAAACACCATTCAGCTCTTTCAGACTCTGGCCTGAATATTAGCTCTGCAATTTCACAGTCATGAGGTATTTGTTCACAGAGAAATTTATTATGGATGTAGGAGGTCCCAAGGTTCACTTACTAATATTTCTTGTCTTTGGTATGACATCAATTCAGTCACTGAGCACTTTCTCCAAAAGCAAACTTAGATAAATGTTGTCAGTGAATCTGAGTACCAGAAGAAATATCTTCTTTATTTGAATTCCTAGGGTAGGAGCCTAAAGATATAAACCAAAGAATTAAAGGAATATTAAAAAATATTGGCATTGATGACGGAAGCAAGGAAATGAACTCAAGGGGGGGGGAAAAAAAGGCTTGGTCAATACCATATTTTGCAGGCTTTAATGACAGTGTTCTTTTGACTTTTTGTCAGAGCTTATTCTCTTCCATGGTGGTAGCTTCTTAAATGCTGATTAAAACTCCCTGTCTTCCTGAGTAAGGATCTCATAAGGCCTGCTTTACACCCACCCACCAACTTTGCTTTTTCTAAGCACTTCTATTCCTGTGACATCATACTTTTTATATGTTAAGTCTTTTTCACTCATTCATTGCATGTTTCCTTCTTTCGATGACTGACTTCACAATGGCTGACAATGAAGCATTTGTTCTAGAAATAATAACATTTTTTTCTTTACCTCATCCACTCCAGTCTAATTGTACAAACACTCCCTGGTGCCTTAAATGGCATTTTTGAAGTGGAATTTTAGAGTAGGCTTTCATTAGACTGGTGCTGAATTTACCTTTAGGATAAAACCGAATTGTCTGCTCTCTGGGACTTGTTGCAATTGTGCTAACTATAAACAGTAATAAAGACACAGGGACAGATGAAATCTCAACTGAAAGCATGATCCTGAAGAACCCAGAGGTGCAGTGGTGGAGTAGCCCCAAGTAATGCATGTGTTTCGCTCCAAGGAGGTGAGCACATTGACATGGAACCAGGCCTTCCGGATGGCATATAACCAGAAGAGGGACCATGGGAGAAACCTGGCAGGAGTCTCTTTAGCAGAGCTCACCTAAGGCGTTGGTGATTCTAGCCCCATGTTTCATAAAGTTGCTGTGAATAATAAATAAAATACAGGCATACTTTACAGGTTGTATGTGTTACTGATGTTAACTATTGGCAAATGGTACATTCTTTCCTTGGGTTAGGTTCTATCCCAGCAACACTAGTTCAACTGTTGCTTTTATGGAGTCTTGGGTAAGGGATGTCTTCAAGCATTGTAAAAAGAGAGAAATATTTGGCAGAGAGAGGGTAGAATGACCTCTAATAGAGTCAATGCTTTCATGAGTGATGACGTCCAGATTTATGCTTTAGAAAATTCTGGTCATGTCCCTTCTCTACCCATTGACTTAATACTAGAAATCCTTATGATGACATGCAAAGGTTTCCATAACTGATTGCTTACCATTCACATCCTTTCCTTCAGGAATACTCAAACTCTCTTAGTGTAACCTGTGTATATTTTCTCCTGGTTAAGGCCCAGTTGCCACAACACTTGCCATGCAAACACAAAGAAATGAACATAGTCTCCAGGGCTTATGCGGAAAAGGAAGTCTTACAGTCTCAGAATGTCTCTTTGATGGCTATTAGTAGTTGAGTGGTGATAAGAAGGGTATCTAGCTAGACTTTTAAAAATAAAGTTGCTATCATTTTTTACCATGGATTTATTTATTTATTTATTTTATATAACCAAGTCCATTTAAATGAAAACAAACATTTATAGACAATATTTGGGAATTTGGGCGTCGTTCCTTCCAAACTACTTCCTGCTGGTAATGGGCGCTGTCATCAGGGATTCTAAGAAGATGCAGAAATCCTGGCTGTAGTCTGTAGGGTTGCTTTGTCCAGCTGTTTTGAATGTAGGATCACCTAGTACTCTGTTTCAGGCGGTCTGGCTTGATCAAACCACATTATTCTGGAAGGAATCCACAGCTATTCATTTTCTGTGGAAGCAAAAATAGAAATCCTTTTCCCCAGTAACTTGTCCTTGAACTTAAATTATGGAGTCAAAGCATTTTTTATTTAATTTATTATATTACATGTCGATCCCAGTTCCCTCTCCCTCCCTCTCACCCTCCTTCCCTCCCTTTAACCCTCTCTGCCCTCTCACATGCACCCTAACCACCCTCCCCCTCCCATCACCCCACCCCAATTCCATATGTAGGGGAATGCCATCCAGTTGGGGTCATGTAGATCTGACAGGTCATGTGAAGTAGGGACTAGGGCTTCTCTCCTGTCTCTAGATTAAGGCAGTTATCCCTCCATGGGGGATGTGTTCACAAGGTCCTTTTGTGCACCAGGGATACAGCCTGGCTCCACTGTCTGAGGTCCCTTAGACTGCTCAGTCCTTCTGGCTGAGACCCATATTCGGGGGGGGGGCTGAGTCAGTCCCATGCTGGATTCCCAGCTATCAGTCTGGGGTCCGTTAGTTCCTCCTTGTTCAGGTCAGCTGTCTCAATGTGTTTCTGCAGCCTGGTCTTGTCCACTTCATCTGCATCTGGGTTCTAGTTTGACTCAGTGTTTATGTATGGGTGTTTGCTCCTGTTTCCAACAGGTATTAGATGAGGGCTCCATGGATAAGTTAGTTGTTGATCTCACTCTCCGGAAAGGGCATTTATGGTAGCCTTTCCACGGATGCTCAAATTGTTAGTTGGGAGCAGTCTTGTAGTTCTCTAGACCTTCCTTTGTGTTCACTTTTATCTTCAAACCTGATGGGAGATGCCATTATGTATATATGTTTCTCATACTGGTTAATAATAAAGCACTGTTGGCCAATAGGAAAGGAAGATAGGAGGGACTAGGAGACAAGGAGGAAATAGGAAGTAGGAAGGAGGAGTCAAGATGGAGAGTCTGGAGAAAGCAGTATGCCTCCGGCTCCCCGGTAAGAGAAATACATAGATCAGCAGAAATGGGTTAATAATTAAGGCAGAGCTAGCCGATAAGAAACAAGTAACAGGGCCAACAGCATTGTATCAAATACAGAGTCTCTGTGTATTATTTGGGGCCGGCGTGGCGGCGGGACAAGACCAGCGGCGGCAGGCGGAAAAACCGTACGCCTTACACAAACCAATATTGGTTCCCTCTTTTATGTCTCTCTCTCTCTCTCTCTCTCTCTCTCTCTCTCTCTCTCTCTCTCTCTCTCTCTCTCTCTCTCCTGTCTTTTATTCCTAACCAGGCTCAAACTTCCTAGTTGCACATGTTTTCCTTTTCTCCCCCTCGTTTTCTCCTACTTCTATCTCCATTCATTGCTCCCCCCACTTCCCCTGTGCTCTGGGGGACTTGTCCCTTCCCGGTTGTGTGAGGGACTTTATATGAATCTCTTAGAATACACCTTGTATCCTAGTTCTTCTGGTGGTGTGAATTATAGGCTGGTGATCCTTTGCTCTAGGTCTAAAATCCATATATGAGTGAGTACATACTATGTTCCTCTTTTTGTGACTGGGTTACCTCATTCAGGATGGTTTCTTCAAGTGCCATCCACTTGCCTGCGAATTTCAAGATACCATTATTTTTTTCTGCAGAGTAGTAGTCCATTGTGTAGATGTGCCACATCTTCATTATCCATTCTTCAGTTGAGGGGCATCTAGGTTGCTTCCAGATTCTTGCTATTACAAATAATGCTGCTATGAACATAGTTGAGCACATGTCTTTGTTGCATGGATGTGGATCACTTGGGTATATGCCTAAGAGGGGGATTGCCGGGTCCTGTGGTAAACTAATTCCTATTATCCTGAGGAACTGCCATACTGATCTCCAAAATGGCTGTACGAGTTTGCACTCCCACCAGCAGTGGAGGAGTGTTCCCCTTTCTCCACATCCTCTCTAGCATGAGTCCTCATTGGTGTTTCTAATTTTAGCCATTCTGGCAGGAGTAAGATGGTATCTCAAAGTTGTTTTGATTTGCATTTCCCTGATAGCTAAGGATGTGGAGCACTTTCTTAAGTGTCTTTCAGCTTTTTGCTTTCCTCTATTGAGAATTTTCTCTTCAGTTCTGTACCCCATTTTTTAAGAGCGTTATTTGGTGTTTTGTTGACTAGTTTCTTGAGTTCTTTGTATATTTTGGAGATTAGCCCTTTGTCAGACATAGGATTGATGAAAATCTTTTCCCAGTCTGTGGTCTGCCATTTGGTCTTCTCCACTTTGTCATTTGCCTTACAGAAACTTCTAAGTTTGAGGACGTCCCATTTATTAATTGTTACTCTCAGTGTCTGTGCCTCTGGAGTTATGTTCAGGAAGCAATCTCCTATACCAATTTGTTCAAGGGTACCTCCTACTTTCTGTTCTAAGAGGTTCAATGTGGCTGGATTGATGTTGAGGTCTTTGATCCATTTGGACTTGAGTTTTGTGCATGGCAACAGACATGGGTCTATCTTCAGTCTTCTACACACCCTCATCCAATTGTGCCAGCACCATTTGTTGAAGATGTTGTCCTTGCCCCATTGTATAATTCTAGCTGTTTTGTCGAAAATCAGGTTTTCATAGGTGTGTGGGTTAATATCAGGATTTTCAATTCAATTCCATTGGTCTACCTGTCTATTTTTGTGCCAATACCAGGCTGTTTTCAGAACTATAGCTCTGTAGTAGAGCTTCAAGTCAGGAATGGTGATGCCTCCTGAAGTTCTTTTATTGCATAGGGTTGTTTTGGCTATCCTGGGTCTTTTGTTTTTCCATATAAAGTTGAGGATTGTTCTTTCAAGGTCTGTGAAGAATTGTGATGGGATTTTAATGGGGATTGCATTGAATCTATAGATTGGTTTTGGCAAGATTGCCATTTTTACTGTTTATCCTACCTATCCTAGAGCATGGGAGATCTTTCCATTTTCTGGTATCTTCTTTAATTTCTTTCTTTAGAGCCACAAAGTTCTTATTATATAGGTCTTTTACTTGTTTGGTAAGCGTTACACCAAGATACTTTATGTTGCTTGTGGCTATTGTAAAGGGTGATGTTTCTCTGATTTCTTTCTCTGTCTCTTTGTCGTCTGAAAAAAGTAGGGCTACTGATTTTTTTGAGTTTATCTTGTATCCTGCTAGTTTGCTGAAGGTGTTTATCAGCTGTAGGAGTTCCCTGGTAGAGTTTATTGGGTCGCTTATGTAAACTATCATATCATCTGCAAATAGAGACAGTTTGACTTCTTCCTTTCCAATTTGGATCCCCTTGATCTCCCTTTGTTGTCCTATAGCTTTAGCTAGAACTTCTAGTACGATATTGAGGAGTTATGGAGAGAGAGAGCAGCCTCGTCTTGTTCCTGATTTTAGAGGAATTGGCTTAAGTTTCTTTCCATTCAGTTTGATGTTGGCAGTTGGTTTGCTGTATATTGCTCTTATTATGTTTAGGTATGTTCCTGTTATCCTTGACCTCTCCAAGACCTTTATCATGAAAGGGTGTTGAATTTTGTTGAAGGCTTTTTCAGCATCTAGGGAGATAATCATATGGTTTTTCTTTTTCAGTTTGTTTATATGGTGGATCACGTTGATAGATTTTCATATGTTAAACCATCCCTGCATTCCAGGTATAAAGCCTACTTGGTCATGGTGGATGATTTCTCTGATGTATTCTTGAATTCGGTTTGCTAGATTTTATTGAGTATTTTTGCATCAGTGTTCATCAGGGATATTGGTCTGTAGTTTTCTTTCTTAGTTGTGTCTTTGTGAGGCTTGGGTACCAAGGTTATTGTGGCCTCATAAAAAGAGTTTGGCAATGAACCTTCTGTTTCTATTTTGTGGAACAGTTTGAGGAGTAGTGGTATTAGTTCTTCCTTGAATGTCTGGTAGAATTCTGCACTGAATCCATCTGGCCCTGAACTTTTTTTTGTTGGAAGGCTTTCGATGACTGCTTCTATTTCATTGTGGGTTATAGGTCTATTTAAGTTGTTTGTCTGTTCTTGATTTAATTTTGGTAAGTGATAGTTATCCAGAAATTTGTCCATTTCCTTTGAATTTTCAATTTTTGTGGAATACAGGTTTTCAAAGTATGACCTGAAAATTGTCCGGATTTCCTCTGTGTCCATTGTTATGTTCCCCTTTTCGTTTCTGATTTTGTTAATTTGCATGTTCTGTCTGCTTTTTCGTTAATTTGGATAAAGGTTTGTCTATCTTGTTGATTTTCTGAAAAAACCAACTCTTCATTGCATTGATGTTTTTTATTGTTTTCCTGGTTTCTATTTTGTTGATTTCAGCCTTCAAGTTGATTATTTCCTGGCGTCTACTCCTACGGGGTGAGTTTGCTTCTCTCTGTTCTAAGGCTTTCAGTTGGGCTGTTAATTCTCTTATGTAACTATCTCTGTTTTCTTCATATGGGCAGTTTGTGCAATGAACTTCCCTCGTAGCACTGCTTTCAAGGTGTCCCATAAGTTCAGGTATGTTGTGTCCTCATTCTTGTTATATATTAGAAAGTTTTTAATTTCTTTCTTTATTTCTTCTTTGACCCAGGTGTGGTGCAATTGCAGATTGTACTTTCATGGGCATGTCCTTCTTCTGATTTGGAAAGTTTTCCTCGATGATTTTGTTGAATATGTTTTTGGTACCTTTGAGCTGGGCTTTCTCACCTTCCTCTATGTCTATTATTCTTAGGTTTTGCCTTTTCTTGGTGTCCCACATTTTCTGGATGTTTTGTGTTAAGGATTTGTTGGATTTATGATTTTCTTTGGTCGATGAATGTATTTCTTCTAGTTTATCTTCTGCGCCTGAGATTCTTTCTTTGATCTCTTGAATTCTGTTGGTTATGCTTGCTCTGTAGTTCCCAATTTTTTTTGCCCAGTTTTTCTATTTCCAGCATTCTTTTGGATTGTGTTGCCTTTATTTTCTCTATTTCAGTTATCAAGTCTTGAACCATTTCCTTCACCTGCTTAATTGTTTTTTCTTGGCTTTCTGTACTTTCTTTACTTTCCTTACGGAGTTTGTTAATTTCTTCCACTTTCTTCTTTGTTTTTTCCTTCATTTCTTTAAGGGATTTTCTCACATCTTCTTTGAGGGCCTTTATCATTTTTATGATGATAATTTTTAAGTCGTTCCCTTCTGCTTCCTCTACTTTGTTGTTGTGTTCCATTCTAGTTGGTGTAGGTTCCCTAGATTCTGATGGTGTCATGCTTGTCTTTCTGTTGTTAGGTGTTTTCTTGTATTGTCGTCTTTCCATAGCTTCTTCCAGTACGTGTTGGTGGGGGTCTCCATCTCTCTCTATGGTACTTCCCTGTGGGCTTATGTGGGTCAGAGATTCAATATCTGTAACTCTGGGTGGTCCGAGCTCTATAGGAGTCTCTCCGCAAACAGGGACCCAAGGATGGGGTCAGGGATGAGGATCTAGTAGAAGATGCCTCTAGCCCATGGCTCTAGCCAATGGCTGGCAGAAGAGGACAAAGGCTGAGCTGAAACTTGGGAAGTTTCTGCAGGACAGTGGGATCTCACTGGAAACTGGCACTCTCCAGCTGAGGCCTCTTCCTTTAACAGAGCCCCTGCTTTGGGGGTCAAGGATCTTGCTGGCCAGCCTCTATCATTTTTATGATGGTAATTTTTAAGTTGTTCCCTTCTGCTTCCTCTGCTTTGTTGCTGTGTTCCGTTCTAGTTGGTGTAGATTCCCTAGATTCTGATGGTGTCATGCTTGTCTTTCTGTTGTTTGGTGTTTTCTTGTATTGCTGTCTTCCCATAGCTTCTTCCAGTAGGTGTTGGTGGGGTTTCCCCCTCTCTCTATGGTACTTCCCTGTGGGCTTATATGGGTCAGAGATTCAATATCTGTGACTCTGTGTGGCCCAAGCTCTATAGGAGATCTCTTCGCAGACAGGGACCCAGGGATGGGGTCAGGGATGAGGATCCAGTAGAAGATGCCTCTAGCCAATTGCTCTAGCCAATGGCTGGCAGAAGAGGACAGAGGCTGAGCTGATACTTGGGAAGTTTCTGCAGGACAGTGGGATCTCACTGGAAACTGGCACTCTCCAGCTGAGTCCTCTTTCTTTAGCAGAGGCCCTGATTTGGGGGTCAAGGATCTTGCCAGCAGCAGAAACTCAGAGTGGACCTGCAGAGATAGGCGGATCTCTGGGAGGGGCCCGGGACTCCAGCAGAGGACTGGGGTGGGGTCAGAGACCAAGCAGGTGGAAATTACGGGTGGTCCCGTGTGGATAGTCAGGTCTCCTTTGTTCAGAGTTGCTCTGAGAAGTCTCCGAAGTAGGGTGGACTGTTGGCTCCACCCTCTGTGCCAGTGCTCAACCAGAGCGGCAGGACCGTGGTCAGGGTAGGGCACAGGGTAGGGGGGGCAGGCTCACGGTGGGGATGGGTGGGGGTGTATCAGAGCTCCAAGGGTGCTCTTGATGGGGACAGGACACAGGAGCAGCAGGATCAGGGGCCAACCCAGGGAGTTCGGGGGTGGGGTGGGGTGGGAGAGATTGTAGGGGAGAGGCTGCTCCAATTGGTCCCAGACTCACCTCTAGCCAATGGCTGGTGGAAGAGGGCAAAGGCTGAGCTGATACTTGGGAAGTTTCTGCAAGATAGTTGGATCTCACTGGAAACTGGCACTCTCCAGCTGAGGCCTGTTTCTTTAGCAGAGGACCTGCTTTGGGGGGGGGGGTCAAGGATCTTGCCAGAGGGAACTCCATGAATTTTTTTTTAAATGGTGTGTATGTGTGTGTGTGTGTGCGCGCGCGTTTGCATGCACATGTGTCCAGTAGCCTCCAGAAGTCAAAAAGAGGGTATCAGATACTCTGGAGTTGCAGGTGGTTATAAGTCATCCAATGTGGGTGCTGGGACCAAACTCCCGGGGGCATGGGAGGGAGTGAGGGAGAGAGAGGGAACTGGGATCGACATGTAAAATAAGAAAAAGTAATAAAGAGGAAAAAAAAGGGGGGGGAGAGGAGTAGCAAATGCCCTTAACCACTAAACCAATCTCTAGTCCTGTTAGCATGGAATTTAAATTTTTCTTAATTTTGAGATTTCATATATGTGCACAATGGAATATGATCATATATATTCCCATTTCCCCTTCCAAGTCCTCTCTTAATTCTTCCAACATCTCCTCCATACTTCAAATCCTATTTGTTTTTGATAATCCACTAAGTCCAGTTAGTGCTGCCTATATGTGCAAGAATGTGGGCCATTTACTGTAGCATTGGAACCTAGCAGTGGCCACATCCTCAATGAAAGAATGAGTTCTCCTTCTACCTACTACCTACTGTCAATAGCTCTGTATAAGGAGTGGGGTCCGGAGATCCTCTGCTCCATATACTCCAGTAATTAGGCTGGCTTGATCTTGTGTGGGTTCACAGCTGCTGGGAGATGAGATTGTAATGCCCACACCATGTCTGGAAGACAGCATTTCACAGCATGCATCCCATCCTTTATCTTTTGTATTCTTTACCCCTTCTCCTCTACAATGTTCTCTGAATCTTGGAGGTGGTGGGAATAAATTGCTTCTTTTTGAGGAGCCCTGGCTCTGCTTTCCTCTAGCAAACAGAGCCCACCTCAGAACATGTTGTTACCAAGAAGCCATGCTTGATTCTCTTCATTTGTGTTCAGAATCACTTTTAAAACTTTTGTCAAGTTTTACATGGAAATTCTTGCCAAACTTTTGGGTACCACATGTAGAGGGAAGTTTCTGTCACACCTGGTCCCCCAGCCATTTAATCTCAAATAAACATACAAAGGCTTATATTAATTATAAATTGTTTGGCCAATGGATCAGGCTTCTTATTGGATAGCTCTCTCTCTCTCTCTCTCTCTCTCTCTCTCTCTCTCTCTCTCTCTCTCTCATTAACTCATTTCTATTAATCTGTGTATCTCCATGTGGTTGGCTTACTGGTGATGCCCATGTCTCTTGCTTTTGTGGCAGCTACATAGCTTCTCTCTTTGATTTTGCCTACTACTTTTCTCTGTCTCTGTTTGGATTTCCCACCTGGCTAAATCCTGCCTCTCCATTGGCTGAAATAGCTTTATTCATTAGCCAATAAGAGAAACATATATTCACAGCATACAGAAGGACATCTCTCATCACCCTCCCCCATCAATCACTAGCTAAGAAAATGCTTTACAGCCAGATCTTACAGAGGTATTTTCTCAATTAAGGTTCCCTTCTTTTAGACGACTCTAGTTTGTGTCAAGTTGATAAGACAAGCCAGCACACATAGCTAGCCTTAACTAGAGAAAGTGAAGACTGTTTAAGCGGAACCTAGGTGGATACTAATATTTAAGGCTAATTAGTAGGAGAAACTAACTGTGGAATACTTGAAAGGAACAATTCTTGAAGGAGAGAAAGGATAATAATTAAGAGACAGCTCCTTGTTTGGATGAAGATGAGATAAATACATTCCATTCTACCTCTTTCCCTGGTAGTGATTAAAAACCCTAGATGGAGTGCATTGAGCAGCTTCAAAGCACGTGTGTGTGTGTGTGTGTGTGTGTGTGCATGTGTCAGGGTCTGTCACAGTTAGCTTGCTAACTGGCAAGACTGCATGGTCAGAAAGTGTGGGGGATCCTCCTGATTCCACCTTCTGAGTGCAGGGGTTAGGCATCTGACTTTTTATATGGGTGCTAGGGATCTGAACTTAGATCCCCATACTTGAACAGAAAGTTCTTTCCTGATTGCCAAATATCCCCAAATAGTAACATTACACAGATTAGGACATGGACATCTTTGATTGTTTTTCTTGCCCTACTTTAATTTCACAGTAAACACTCTACGAAGTAAAAACTCTAGGAATGACTGGATTTTTTAGACATTGACTCAAGCATACTTCCATTCCTAGATGCCCAAAATGACTACAGATATATACACATAGATGAAAAAGTCTGATTTTAATATAAAGGGAGTAACTGATGTTTTTTTTTCTAAAGTCCACTTCATACTCTGAAAACATTCCATGATTACACATATGTAGTTTGTATGTAATGTTTGGACTACATCATCAACAGCTAGTGGGCCCCTACATTGGTTCTGTGAACTGTAAAGTGAAGACCTTTACTGTAGGGAAATCCAAGCTGAGGTATTTAAAAAAATATTTTATTATTCATCTGTCTGTCTGTCTAACTAGCTATTTACTTATTTATTTTTGAGACAGGTTCTCAACTATGTAGCCCCAGTTGACTTGGAACTAATAGAGATCAAACTGCCTCTTCCTCCAGAGTATTGGAGTAAAGGTATATACCACCACAACTGGCTTTAAATTATTTTTTAATTTGTGTGTATGGGTATCAGCAAAGACTAAAAAAAGAGGGGGAGGACATTGAAGCCCCTGGAGTTGGAATTACAGGCATGTGTGAACCATCCGATGTCAGTGCTGGAAACCAAACTCCAGTGCTCCTAAATCACAGTGAGTATCCTTTTTCAGAATTCATTTCTCATGCAATACATTCTGACCACAGTTTCCCCTCCCTTTACTCTTCCCAATCTCACCTGCTACCTCCCTCAGATCCACCGCTCCTCTGTTTCCCTTCAGAAAAGAGCTGTCCTCCCAGGGATATCAACTGAACAAAGCATAACAAGATACAATAAGGCTAGACACAAACCCTCATATCAAGGCTGGGCAAGGCAACCCAGTAGAGGGAAAGGGTCCCAAGAGCAGGCCAACAGTCAGAGACACCTCCTCTGCCACTGTTAGGAGTCCACAAAAACACCAAGCTAACAAACATAACATATGCGCAGAGGACCTAATGCAGACCCATGCAGCCTCGTGATTGCTGCTTCAGTCTCTGTGGGCCCCTGTGAGCTCTGCTTAGTAGATTCTGAGGGCTGTGTTCTCATGGTGGTACTCAACCCATCTGGTTCCTACAATTCTTTCCTCCCCTCTACTGTGGGCTTCCTTGGGCTCCAATGAGCACAGTGAGTGTTCTTAATTGCTGAGCCATCTCGTCAGCTTACCCTAGTCATTCATAGGATGGCCCTTTCCCATTAAATTACAACTGTATAGGCCATCCCATATTCTTGGTAGAACCTTAGAACTTAATTCACTGTTAGAAGATTGAAAAATGAAAAAAAATTACACCATATACTTTACAAATACTCTGTGAGTACAGATAAGTACTCACAAGGACTGCTAGGTCTGTGAGAACAAGAGTGGATGGTCACATTCTTAGCGCTGTGCTTCTCCTAATTGTTCTGTCTCCAGATGTGGTCTTCTCACTGGAGCAGCTGGTGACTGGTCTTGTGTTTTTTTCTTTGTATTTCAATAACAAGAAGAGAAACCTTTGGCTTTTCCTGGATGGGATTGGAATTTTGCTCTTATCCTTTCACAGCAGGTGTAGAACAATTCTTTGGTTCTGCTCTATAGTACAAGTTCTGGGTGACTAGCCTTTAGTTTTCTTGTGATTTCTGTATTTGACTTTGGTGTCGGTGTAATGAGATGTCACAAAACTGGAAGGGTTTGCTCATTTTCTGTTTTTTGGAACAGTTTAAGAGGGTTGGCTGTAGCTTTTAAAACATTTTGTAGAATTCACTGGTAAAGCCACTGGCTTTGGGATTTTCCTTCTTGGGGCATTTTGATGTCTGATTCAGTATCTTTAATATTAGTTTCAGATCACTACATATTTCCTGCTCTTCTTAAGTCATATTTGGTAGTATGGGTTTCCAAACTGGAAAGGAGGAAGTAAAGTTATCTCTCTTGGTATATGACTTGATGCTGTAGACAGAAAATTCCTAATAACTAGAAAATTCACCAAATATATCATCTTCAATGATAAAATAATTGGAAACAATTTTTTCCAAATATAGGTCTTTAAATTTAATTTTTTTTTGAGAACTTCATACATGAACAGTTTATCTACATGAGTTCTACCTCTCCCTTCTCTTGAAACTCCCTCTTGTCCTCTACTCCAAGATTCATGGATGTTCTCTTCTTGAATTATTATTGGCATATTTACATATACATTTATTATATACATACATTATATCTGTACACATTATACACATAGTCCACTGAGTCCATCTAGTTGCTCTTATGTACAAGTATCCATGCCTGACCACTTGAGACTGGACAACCTAGAGAAAACTAGTTATCTATCTCTCAGCAGCCACTGATCACCTGAAGCTCTCCATTTAGGAGTGGGACCATGTGGAATTCCCCCTGTCCACATTGGTGTGCCAACTATTGTGCTCAATCATATCAGTCTTGTTCAGGCAATCAATTTCATAGGTGCATCGTCCCTGTCAAGCCTTGGGAACATTATCTAGCAACAGATGTCTGAGCCTCTAGCTCTTAGAATCTAGTGCCCCCATTTATGATTTACCCTGAGCCTTAGGTATAGGTTGTATGAGTTGGTGTTGGGCACCAGTAGTCAATTGGGAATAAATTTGATTCCTAATTTCAAAATTATAAGACCTCAGGGTTAAAAACTACAGACCTTGAAATTAAAGAAGGCCTGGAAGTGATATTCTGTGTTTAAGCACTATGTGTGAGTGTGTACATGTGTGTGTTTATGCACGCATGTGTACACTTCCAGAAGCCAATGCCTCTTGATCACTCCCTGTCTTGCAATAATAATAAATTAATAAATGAATAATAAAATTATTTTGACTAAGAAAGTTTCTTACTAAACCTAGAATTCACTTACTGGCCAGCCAATCCTCATGGCCCTCTTGTGTTAGGGTTAATGGTGTGTAATTCCTCACTGGACTTTCCAAACACAGGTCCTCATGCTTGCACAGCAAGCCCTTTATTAATTGAACTATCTCCTTACCCACAATATAAAAGAGGAAGCCATTATAGGTTTCAAGAGAAAACTGACTCTAGAGAAATGTCCAGAGACCTACAAGACTGACCCCAACTAACAATTTGAGCAACAGTAGAAAGGCTACCATAAATGCCCTTCCCTGATAATGAGATCAACGACTAACTTATCCACCATCATAGAGCCCTCATCTAGTAGCTGATGGAAACAGAAGCAGACACCCACAGTTAAACACTGAGCCAAACTGGAATACAGATGCAGAGAGGGAGGACAAGACCAGGTTGCAGAAACACATAGAGACAGCTGACCTGAACAAGGGGGAGCTAATGGGTCCCCCAGACTGAAAGCTGGGAATCCAGCATGGGACTGACTCAGACCCCCTGAATATGGGTCTCAGTTATAGGCCTAAGCAGTCTAAGGGACCTCTGACAGTGGAACCAGGATGTATCACTGGTGCACAAAAGAACTTTGGGAGGACACTCCCCATGGAGGGATACTCCCTTAACCTAGAGACAGGAGAGAAGGCCTAGTCCCTACTTTAAATAACTTGACAGAATTAGATGACCCCTTCTGGAAGGCATCACCCTACATGTGGAGTGGGGGTGGGGGGATGGTTGGGAGCATGGGAGGATGGGAGGGAGATGTGTAAAATAATAAAAATAAATAATAGAAAAGCAGGAAAAAGATATAATATTTCTTAAAGTGACCAGCAGATCTTAATTCATGTAAAAATTCTAATGTATTTTTTCCATATCAAGTTCTAAGGTACTCCAAATAACCAAAAATATCTTGCAAAAGAACAAAGTTGGAGTACTTAATGCTTTTTGTTCTAGGACTATAGCAACTAAAACACTATTAATGGCACAAAGTTGGGTGTGCAAAATAATGGGCTAGAACTCATAGTTAGAAATAAATCCAGACATCTGTTGTCTGTGGCCCAGGATGAGGACAAGGGCAAAGACCAACCTATTTACAACAGAATATCTTCATACCAAAGAATGAATTTGGACTTTATCTTACAAGCATATAATTTGTGGAAGCCATAAGTATAGAAGAAACAGAGAAGTAAATGTCCATGACAAAAATCCAGTTCTTTCTTAGATGTGACATAGAAACAAACTGGATTTGATCAAAATTTAAAACATTTGAGCATCAAATAACACTATGAAGAAAGCAAAAAGTCAGCTCACAGAATATAACAACATACTTTCTAGTGGTAAATTGAATTAATATCTCATTTATAGCAGTTCTATAACAAAAAGACACCTGATTAGCAAGTAGTGGGGAGGCCTGAATAGAGCTACTGAGGGAGGGTTACCTGTGGCCAACAAGCACATGAGAAGATGTTCATATTATTATATTATTATATTAGTCAGAGAAATGAAACTCCAAACTATAATGAGATACCACTTCCCTCCCACGGGGATAGCTATAACAAGTGGAAAATATCAAGTGTCGTCAAGGAATTGGAGAGGTTGAAATTCATGTATTGCTGATGTAAAAATATGTAGCTGCTGTAGAAAATAACTCATTAGGTTCTTAAGCTGTTCTATGCCCCCCAAATCCTATTTTGAGGTATTTATCCAAGCAAATAACACAAACGAAGCCTCATTTGAGCACTAACTGTTCAAGTAATTTAAAATATAGAACAATTCATATGTTTGTCTGATGGCTGATGGCTAAGCAAATGTGTCACTCTTTATGATAGAAGATTACTCAGCCTTTAAAGTGAAGTACTGATTCATGTGACATGTACAAACCTTGAAGACATTATGCTAAATGAAATAAGCCATTCGCAAACATCACCTGTAGAGACTGTCCTGATCAGATACATTCATAGGGACCAGAGCAGTTTCCTGGCTGTCTTGGGCCTCCTTCTGGAGTGAGTGCACAACACTGCACGTGAGTTAAAATGATGACTTTTATGCTATTTAAAAATTACTTCAATTAGGAAATGCATATTCTTTATAGTAAAAGGTTTGAAAAGTTAGATGAAGTAGAGAAAATTGCTAAGAAAATAGGTAATTCAATAATACATAGAATACATGAGAGACTTACTTGACAGTTAAAAACATTTTTCACCAAACAACTTATATGTTTTACCAACGTATAAGGGACTTAGGAACTCTAAATTTGGAACAGAAATAGGAAAATTCCAAGCTCATTTTATGAATGTTGCATATATATTGGTGAGTATAAACTGACTCAAATATGCAGGCTTAATTTCATTAGTCCCAAAGAAATAAATTCATTTCACAGTTTCACAGTGTTCTTCAGGTAGAAATAACATTTTATTAAAACTTGCATTCTTTTCTAAATTATTCATGAGTGACTGGCTAGACTGCAGACTATCCAGCCCACATATGCTCTAAAACCTATAAAGATGAGGTCATGCTGTAAAGCAATCCAAGGGACAGCGGCACAAGACTATGAACTGGCATTCCTGATGCTTGGAAGCCAGCGAATCTAGATTTGTATACTAACTTTTGCAAACCCTCCCCAAATCTCCTTCCACCACCATGAAGGGAATGCGGGGGGGGGGGGGTGGGGGTGGGGGTGGGGGTGGGGGGTGGGGGGTGGGGGTGGGGAGGGGGTTGAAGGCAGATTCTGCCAGAGAGAGAATGAAAGCCTGTCTGGGAGCCAATCTAATAACTCAGCTGTAAGTGAGCCGGGCTACCCAGAGACATACTCAATGTCTCAGTGTGTGTGCAATATCCTCAGACTAGCAGACCCCTCTTTGTTGATTTGAGCTAGGTTTTAGTATGCCATTATGCAATGTACAACAAAACAAAACAAAAACAACAAAAAGCCACCAAGAGAGGCAGAGTTTCTTTTACCTAGGTGCCCCCAAGATGAATAAATATGTACTTTATGCTGGAACGGTAATCCCGTCACTGCCCATGTAGAGGAAGGCAGAAGGAGGAACCTATGATAGTTCAGTCCCCTTGTTATATCGTGATTGTTTCTGTCCTAGAAAAGGAGTGGAGCTGCCAGCCCTGTGAAGTGAATTTGGGACTGACTGAAGGAGAAAGAACAGAAGTCTGCCTACGGGGAGGCATGTGGGTGCTTGTCTAAGAATGGCAGAAGTAATCACCGAGTAGAAGGACTACATCATTTATTTATTTATTTGTTATTTAATTTTTGTGGGTTACCTGTGCCCAGACACTTATCTGCTTTTTCTGCTTTTGTGTAGATGACAATGACCTGTGAAATTTGTTATAAGCGAAAGTCCGTGGGCCTTAATCTCAGTAATTCTGACTCAGTAGACCTAGCCTGGAACCCAGAAACTCAGCCTTTCTTTTGTAAACAGTCCTGGTGACTCTCGTGCGAGGCGATCAAGGGCCGTAGATTTTAATTGAGACTATCTTTAGTCATTACCGTTTTCTGAAACTTCACAACTCTGTAATATTAAATAGAGCAAATCTCCCTATTTCTCAGACCCTGTAGTAAGGACTTTGAGCCTCTCCATCTTCTACATTTCACTGTCACTCGAAGGGGAGATCAATTTCTCTTTCACCTAAACCCTGTCCCCATACCTTAGGAAAGTTTCTGAAATGAAAAGTTCTCTTACGCGTTGTCTTAATTGTATTTTCATTAGCTCGCTCCTCACCCGGCTCACCCACGGGGCTAAGTCCCCCTGGCCCTTTACTTAACATGTGAGTACTGCCAGAGGGGCACTCTGTAATGAAGCCTCCTGAAACCCAGCTCCCTCCAGAGAAGCGAGGAATAGCCCGTGACTTGTACTTGGCCCATAGGGAATAGTGTTATAATGAGGAACGGAGGATCCGTAGAAAAAAGTGTGACTTGTGTGTTGAGTTAACAAAGGCATTCTCTTGTGCTGCATGAAGAGCTAAGGAAGTGACTGTTTCTCCCAGAGGACGTGGGAAGGTTTTCTTGGAGGGAGAATCTCTAATGAGATGCAGTGCTAGGTGTACCTTCAATACTTTTTTCAGCTTCCTAAGCAAAGAAGCCCTTCTCCGTGTGATGCCAGCCTCTCTCCTCTTCACCCACTTCTGTGTCTCTAACGGGCTTACTCATAGATTAGTCAAGCATGTCACTGTCTTTATATTCTGTTTCCTGCCCCTAGGGAAGAAGAGCCCCTCAACATTGCACTAACAGCTCGGGCCCTGTACACGGCAAGTGTTATTTCCATGTTGACTCTGCCTGGAGCAGAACCATGTCCACAGCATGTGCTGACTTTCAGCATCACCTTCCCTTGTGATTATTCTGGACGGTCCTGGTTCACAAAATGCTAATTCCAATATCAGATGGCCTGTAGCTGTGCTTCCAGAAGAGTTTTTATCCAAATCCTTTCCCATTTCCCTTATAGTAGCTATCTTTAAGCCACAGGCAAAAAGTATCTTTTTCCATTTTGGGAAACAACATTCCAATGTAAGAGCTGCACTGATAAACAAGAGTTGATAGCATATTTCATGCAAATGTCTTCCAAGGACACAACTAAAAATGACTTCATTTTTATGGTTTATTTTCAACTGAACAATTAATATATTCCTATAAAACCGAGTGATGTGACTTCCCACTTGACCAGTCTCCTACACTTTCCAGTCAGTTAATATCTCTATCCTATCCCCTTATACCAAGAACAGTGCTGTCTGAGATGTGGTATGTGACTGCATTGGTTGATAAGGTTATCACAGAGGGAATTCAGTTAATTTGAACCATTGGAATGCATCTAATTTAATCTGACTGGGATTAGACTACAAATAGTACCTAGAAACTATAAATTGAAATACAAATATGAAAATGTAATAATGAACTATTCTACACAATTTGTACTTATTAATAAGGATTACAAACTGAATGTGAATGCCAGAAGGCTGGATTGGTATCTTACAGAGTTTCTTATTGCCTATAGTTGGAAGATAGGGGAAAGAAAAGGCCCAAAGAAGCAAGGTCAAGAAAGAGGAGGAATTGATCTAAATCGACAAGTCTTTGAGAACAAGGTTGGAGAAAATGAGGTCCTGATGACCTGGGATGGAGATATCAGTCCTGATATCTCCAAGTTTCAAGCACTGAAATTTCCTGGTCCTTTGACCTTGCTGAAGTGACTCGTCTTCTTACTAGGGACAAAAGCCCCTCTTTGCTTGAAGACCTGGCCTAAATGATCATTGTAGACAGATGGTTTCTGTCCCTCCTGGTCCCACAGCTGTTTAGTCCCCAATCAACACACAGAGGCTTATATTAATTATAAGCTGTTTGGCCTATTGCTCAGATTTCTTACTGACTAGCTCTCTCTTAATTATTAAGCCATTTCTATTAATCTGTATATCTCCATGTGCTTATCAGTTATGCCCAGACCTCCTGCTTCCTTGGCAGCTACATAGCATCTCTCTTGCTCTCTGCATTTCTCTTCCCAGAATTATAGTCTGGTAGCCCCCCTGTACTTCCTGCCTGGCTACATACTACCTGTCCATTGGCCAAAACAGCTTTATTCATCAGCCAATAAGAGAAACATATATTCATAGCATACAGAAGGACAGCTCTCATCAGAAAATTTTCTCTTCAAGTCAACTTGTCCATTCACCAAGATCTGCCCTTTTATCTTTCCTGATCAGGGGGGTTGTGGAACTAAAGGGTGAAGAAGGAAGGGCTTATTATTTGAGAACCCTCTCTTAGGAATAGAATGGTATACAATGTTTCACATAGAATTGCTTTGTCTTTTCACATATCATGATGTTTCTCCATTTGAATAAATATGGAACTGCATACTTTTTATTATTTGTATTATTTTTTAGACAAGGTCTTACTATGTAACCCAAGCTGGCTTTGAACTCATGATCCTCCTGCTTTAGCCTCTCAAATTCTGGGATTATAAGCATGTGCCAGCATGGCACTCCACCATTGCTTTACTCCAGAAAATGGCAATATGCCATTCCCTATGACAATAAATCAATGTTAATACTGCTTTGGAATGTACACTGCTTCCTCCTTGCTTAAGCCTATTTTGCCCAATAGTTGACCTGTGATGCTTTCTTACTCAGTATTTTCATGTTTGGTTGACATTTACATGACTTTTTTTTTTTCAGCTTTGTTCTTTCTGTCTAGAATCAATTCGTATGTTTACTTCAGTGGAACAGAAACAAAGCACTAATTCTTGTTGCTTTGCTAAACCCAGTCCTGAAAGCAAAGCAGCTTCAAGAAGTCTTGTTTATTCAAAACATTCAGGATTTTGTTTGGTTTTCCTTTTGCTTGTTTTCTTGAGACAAGGTCTCATACTGTGGCTCAGGCTTGATACTTATGTTTGCTACATAGGTCAAGCAAGCTTTACAGCAAAGTGATCCTCTTGCCTCAACCTCTGAGTGGTGGGTGTAGCATGAACAATAAACAGATCTGACGGTATATTGCTGGAGTTTGCTTTCCAGCCTGATCCTGCCACCCTTGAGCCCCAAATAAACATGTGGATGCTATATTGATTATTAAACTATTGACTTCTTATTGGTTAGCTCTGTCTTAGTTATTAACCCATTTCTATAAATCTATGTATTTCCACATGGCCTTGGCTTACCTCTAGAGAATGCTGGGACCTGTTTCTCCTGTGGCGATTGCATAGCATTCTTGTCTCCCTCTGCTTACCTTTCCCAGAATTCTCCTAGTTCCACCTATCTTCCTGCCTCGATTGACCAAAGAGTGTTTTATATATAGAAGAACATCCTCCATCAGGGGTTCTAGCTTCAAGCTGAAGATCAGAGAAATAAAGCAGCCAAGCCAGTAGCTCTTACCTCTACCAAGCTAAAATGGCAATCCTATCTCCATGAATCCTCAGACGCAAAAGCTCTGAGTTCCTGTCTCCTCCTGCCTTATACTCCTTTCTCTGCCCAGCCATATCACTCCTGTCTCCACTTCCCTAGTGCTAGGATTAAGGGCTTGTGATCCCAAGTGCCGGGATCAAAGGTGTAAGCTCTATTACTCTTGTGTAGGCCAGGGCGGCCTTGGACTCAGAGAGATCCATCTTCCTGTATCCTGAGTCCTGGGATTAAAACTGTGTGCCACCATTGCCTGACCTCTATGGCTTTTGGCTAGCTTTGCTTTCTGAACTCTCAGACAAGCTTTAATAAATCACAAATAATGTATCTGGTGAGAATATTTTTATTTAAAAAATAAGATATTTGTGTTGATGGGGGGGTGTCCTTATGTATAAATGTATCTCCTATTGGTTGATAAATAAAATACTGATTATCCAGTAGCCTGGGGAAATATAGGTGGGGCTTCCAGACCAGGAGAAAAGTGTGGAGAGGAAGGCAGAGAGGAGCTACCAGGAAGAAGCCATGCAGCAGAGGAAGAAGTAACAGGTCTGGGCCCCTCTCCAGTAAGATAAGACCACTTAGGAGAATAGAAATGGGTTAATAATTAAGAAAGAGCTAGCCAATAAGAAGCCCTAGCCATGAGCTAAAAAGTTTACAAATTAATATAAGTCTTTATGTGTGTATTTGGAGCAAGCCAGCTATGAGACCAGGCAGGACAAGAAACTTCATCAGCATTATATTGGCTTGAGAAATATTGAATGTCTTTCAGTGTTATGCCTTATAGTCTTTATATAGGGAGCATATATACATAAAAGAACTAATTCTATTAAGGTAGAATATTTTATCAAATGAAACATTGCATACACTTATATAATCAAGTGTGGTTGGGTCTTTTAAAAAGCCAGAATATAAAAGGAGTCATCAAACTTTTCAGTTGAGATAGTTTCTCACTATGTAGGTCTGTTTTTGAATTCATGATTCTCCTGCTGAAGCTTTTCCAGTGCTGTGAATATAGGTATATGACATCATCCTTGGCTTCAATTTTTGAGGATACCAAAGTATGAAAAGAAGTGTAAACAATCAGTTACGTAATCTAAGAATTAATTCTTAGAAATAGACGGACTCTAGTATCCAGTGGGGTCATGGCAGTAATTTATAGCTGTTGCAAATGATGAGTTCCTTTATTTTATCAGAGCCAGATTTCTCTTCTCACATAAATGAGGTTCTATTGGTCTTTCATCTAAGAATCATGGTGAAATTCAGGACAACTGGGGACCATTCTAATCATTCTCTAGCCTGGGGCTGTGAGTGTTGAGAACAGAGATAAGATGTATAATAAATAAGTTCTTGGTGAATCAAGAAAAGAACAATGGCAAGGGAGCAGAAATGCATGATGGACACTCCATCTTGGGACCAGCTAGGGGACTCTTTTAAGCAGAATACACACCCATGTTGCTACTTGGTCCCTTGCTTTTGCTGAGTTCCTGCATTCACAGTAGGTCCCTGGATTCACAGTAGGGTCCCTGATACTATGAATTCTTAGCAGTCAGAGCAAAGAAGAAAAGTCCCAATTTCAGGGACATTAGGGAAGAAAGCAGCACCATGAAGTGTGCAGACCGCGGAAGAGCGTGGTTTGTGGTCAGCACTTTAGGCAGTCAACTTTGATGATAGGAGCTCTCCTGGAAGAAAACTTGCAGAACTGGCTCAGGGAAAACTTCCACGCTAACATTTCCTGAATTTTTGGGAAGTTCTTTTTGTTCCTTTTTCTGTAAAGCAGGCATGCTGCAGAGGACCTAGGTGTTTATTTCCGGACTGGAGATGTAGCTCAGTTGGCACAGCTCTTGCTTTAACATGAACAAGGCTCTGCGTTTGGTTCCCAACACTGTAAAAAACAACTCAGCACTCAGGAGGTGGAGGCAGGAAGATCCACGGTTCATGGTCAGCCTTACCTACATGCTGAGTTTCAGGCCAGCTGGGTTATATAAAAAATGAGAAGAACCATGTATTTCCGTCTCCTCCTTACTTCCTTACGTTCCCGCCTTGTTTCTCTTTTGGAATGTGTATTTGTTCTTTGGATTATCTTATTCTTCATACTTAATATTATTTCTTCTCGTTTGACTCTGATCACCTACCCAATGGGAAGTTTTATATGGATTAAATATAACGTTTTGCATGAACTGAATGACCCCCTAAAATAAACTTTCTGATAGTTTAAAACAGCAGATGGGCTCTGGGGACATGGCCCCACCTTTAAGAGTACTTGCTTTCTTGCAGAGGGCGGTTGCTCTGAACACAGTACCAACGCAGGGTGGCTCATACCCACAAAGTAACCGTACCGGGGGATCTGACATCCACTTCAAACCTCTTTGGGTACTCAGTCACACATATCATACACTCACATAGACACATAAATACACATGAATAAAAATAAAAAGAACTCAGTAAATTTTTATTTACTTGGCTTTCTCAAGCCTGACCTGCTTTAGACGGTGATCTCATGCTAAGTTTTATATCCACACTAGAGGGCACTGTGTAGTTATTAACTAACGTCCTCAACAGTTTGCTGTTTTATACTAATGCTGAGTTTTCAACTCCTTTCATTTATGTATTTTACCTTCTGTGCTAACAGTAGGATATGGAAAAGATGTGTGGTTTTTCTTCTATAAGAGGAAAAACAACACATTAAGAAAGTGCCTGTTGTAAGTTGGAGGGAAATGGGAAATGCACATTTATGAAAGAGGATAGATTTCTTTTTCTTTTGGATATATATATATATATATATATATATATATATATATATATATATTTATAAATTCAAATTAGTTGATACAGCCAATATAAAAACCTCAGTTGTAGCAACCAGAGAAAGAAACAGGATATGGCCCCTTTTGTAAGATTCTGGTATGATCCCTAAGGATGCAGGGTAAAACTCCATCCTGCTATGGCTCAGTTAGAATGTGCTGTTGGAGCCTAGTCGTTTTGGAATAGCTTTAGCCGACTGAACGATGGCTTCATAGCTAGACATCACCTGTTTTTTCACAAAACAAGTTCTCCGGGATCAAGTATGGCCCGCCGGAGCACTGCCCAGCCCTCTGACCCCAGCCTTGCTGGGGCAAAATCTCCTTTGGGACGAAGGAAGAATTCGTGTTCCAAGTCCTTCCTGCTCTTTCTCTCAAGTTTGTGACTGCTGTGACAGAGTCCCTTTTCCTCTACACAAAAAAGCAGATGTCAAAACCCAAATCTGTTCACCAGAGAATTCGATGTCCAGATTTGTCATAAAATAAGCCACAAGGATCTATAGAAAATTTAAAATATGGATTAGGAAGATTTGAATTATCTCATTGGGCAATGCTAATCCAGCATTTAAACTGCTTTCAAGATTATTTAAACTATACCTCAAAATATTCTTAAACTTTTTATTTTTATCCACACTTCATACAATTGTAACACTTAAGTAATATCTTAGAAATGATGTGTCCTCATTAATTTCCATTTACAATATTCATTTAAAACACACTGTTTATATGGTTGCCATGCACAACTAGTTATTTGTGACCCTTGATGCAAGGTCCACCCACCCTGCACTGAAGGCCAGATATACCAGGGGTAGCAGGGGCTTGCACCCACTCCAGAGTTTGCCAGTCCCGGGGTTGTCTTGATTTTCCCAGTTTCACTGATGGGGATAATACTACCTTCACTGTAGTCACTCTCTACAGATTAAATACACTAAAACAAAGTGACAGAGTTGGCATAGTGTTCTGTGGAACATCCTGTGCTCCCTTTTGTATCCAATTTCATACCAGCAATGATGCAACACACAAAAGCAGCAATAAAAACTATGTGGTCACGTGTTCCAGATCACCTTGGAAAAGTGTCACATGCAGAATACTAAAAAGGGGGAAACATATTTCCTGCATGATGGTAACAAAGGAAAAGTGTATTTACTTATTCAGAGTCCAAAATAAATCCAAATGATTTATAATACATGTTACATGCTAGGATATTTTTTTTAACTTAAAAAACTTGGTGCTGGGAGTTGAACACGGGAGCCTGTGCAAGCTCACTGTGCACTTTACCACTGAACTAGACAGATCTCAAGATTCCAGAGGAGTATTTTGGTTTGTTTTGTGAATGATCTGAACAAAGGGAATGAGCCAAATAACAGAAGTATGACCTATATTTTCCTAGTACTTTAAATTCATGATTAGAATATGTTGCTTAAAAATATTATTATGTGAAGTACAGCCATTTTAGAGGACTATAATGACGTTCCTCAAAAGAATGAAAATATAATTACTGTAACCCAGCAACCCCATTTCTGAACATATTTCCAAAATATTTTAAACCAGTTTGTTGTAGGGATGCCTGATCACCAAAATTTACTATAACACCACTTACTACAGCCCAGGCATGGAATCAACCCAGATGTCCTATGCTATGTACAAGATGGTACTACTTAGTCTTCAAAAAGCAGGGGATTCATTGTTTAACCACAAAGAAAAGGGAGATTATGTCATTGGTTAGAAAATGGGTCAACTGGAGATCATCATATTAAACAAACTAAGTCAAACTCAGAGAGACAAATATTGCTTGTTTTTTCTCATTTTTGGATCACACACACTCAGATGCATGTGCGTGTGCACGTGCACGCACACACGCACACGCACACACACACACACACAATTTTACTTACTTATGTTGTGTGAGAAGGGTATTCAAGTGTGGTCAGAGGACAACTTGCAGGATTAAATTCTCTCCTTCCGTGTAATTCCTTGGGATAGAATTCAGGTCACCAGGCTAGGCAGCTAGTGCCTCTGCCTTCTGGCATCTCATCAGACTTTGATATTAGATGTTATATGATGCTGATATTCTCACTCTACTCCCTGTTTAATCGTGTTGACTCACATTTTCATTTGAAGATGTGAGAGCTCTGCTTCCTGAAGCTCCTGATGCCCAGCCTCCCCACTGTGAGAGACTGCTAGCCCTCTGGAACCATAAACCCAAATACTCTTATTCCAAGTTGGTTTGGCCATGACATTTTATTATAGCAGCAGAAAAATAAGGAATACATTGTTAATCCAGGCTATGTATATCTCCTTCTATATTCCCTCTCCTATTCTCTCTCTTTCTCTCTCTAAAAGCAAGCAAAAACGGCCATTTCCATTTTTGACTGTGAGTGATGGCCTGTCAATATTTTTAACCCACTTTTTGTTTAACTCAGTATGTTTCTGTGTTTAAGTTTTGCTAAAATATGCTAGGAAAATAAGACCTTTACAATGTTGGCTGTGAATAATCCTCCCATATAAAACACTTACCCTTTAGCTGTTTAGTGTGTTTTAGTAGGCAAGCATCTTAATCTTTTATGTAATCCAATCATTCTACATTCATAAAAACAGACTTTTGCACATGCTGAATTACTGTGTGCTTTGATGCATTTAGTGTTTAGAACACTGTCTTTAAAAGATTTCTTTCTTTTCTAGTCTTAAGGAATTATTTTCCCAGTCTGGATTTAGATGTGTATTGTACTCAGTAATGTATAGTATTTGCTCATTTGTACTCTTGAAGGGCTTGCTGATGTATCCCTCTGGTCCTTAAGACAATTTTAGTTCCAGGGTTAACCTCTGTAGGTTCCTCTGAAGCTGACTTTGAAGATATCTCATTTGCATGATTGATTATTTCTTGTTTGTTTGTTGAGGCAGAGTCTCATTATGTAGCTCTGACTGTGGTGGAACTCACTATGTAGACTAGGCTGGCCTCAAGTTAATGGAGATCCTCCTGCCTTTGCCTCTTCCTTCTCTGTATTGGGATTAATGGTGTGTACCACTACATCCATTATTTTTAATGTCCTAAACACGTGTTTTATATAAGCGTGTCTAGCCCTGTTCAACAGTTAAAAGTTATACTTTTTATATAAAGTCAGATAAATGCTTTATTAATCATCTTACAGTATTTATATATGTGTGTATGAGCACACACACACACACACACACACACACACACACACACACACACTTATACAGAATCTACCTATATTTCACCATGCATCTCTCATCTATCTTTCTCTATAGGATAATACTGAACACCAGTAAGCAACTTCTAAAACTAATACTTTTTGGAAGATAGGAGTGGGGTTTATGACATGGTCTCACATTGCAGCCCAGGTTAGCCTGGATTGTAGCCCAGACTGGTCTTGAACTTGCAGCAATCCTCTTGCCATAGCCTCCCAAGTATTGTTATTACAGGTGCAAATGATTGTATCTTACTCTAAAACATTTCTGAAAAATCAGTAGAGTGGACCGTGACAAGCAAAGCCTCAAATCATCACGGTGTTTTAAATGTTAAAGCTGTGTTGCTGGCGAAGCTTTGGTTTACAGAAACTTGTAGCAATGCGTCTGGGAACCATTTATATAAACGTTGAGTTTCCCAGTGATTATAGGTGGTTAAAGAAGGGAGATGAGTGTGTCTATACTGGTTCCTTCTCCCACCCCCAAGTTTCTGGCTTTGATTACTGACTCACTAACCCTACAGGTTGATTTAACATTGTAACTCAACACTGTCAGGGTTGGTTTCATTTGAGTGTGGGCTGCCGTTCTTTTCCCAATAAATACAGAGGCTAATTTTTTTTCATGTTAACCAGACAAAGATCCTCTTTGAGACATGGAGTCTGAACGCAAAACACAGGCCCTATTATCTATGAAACATTAAGGGCCACATTCAGTCTTTAGAAATGGCCAGGGATTTGCTCATATTCCAGTGCCATAGAATTTTCACACATCTAGAAAGTGATGCCAAACAGGGTTTTGAATAGTGCTGTGTACATGAGTGCTCTTAACCCTGGATGCTTGCAGGATTGCACACTGATGGCTACACACCATGTACGGACTTCTTCAGCCTGTGTACCATGAATTATTTATTGTTTACAGACAAATAAAGCCCAAGAGCTTCAAATGAAAACAGGGAGAGATTCCCAAACATATTCAATGTTGTGTGTGAGTGTGAAGAAATAAGATTTCTTGTACATCTGGATATATCGATCCATTCGAAATAAGAGATTCCCTCAACATGGAGTTGAAAATTTTTTTTCACAAATGACATTATTTTAGAGTTACCTAGATAGACAGGTAAGCTGGTTTCTGAGAGGGGGGTAAATCCATCCGAGGGTATAATTTTAGGCATATTTGTAGCCTTGGCTGAATCACACACAGAGATGATGAGATTACATTACAGCTTATAAGGTGCCCCAGGTCCAGACAAGAGGTTGCTTTGAAGATCTAGACATGGGAGAGATTTCCTAAGGGTTTCAAACCAGCAGATGATTTAATTCATGTGCAGGTGACAGCAAGGCTCTTGTGACTGAACAGTCCTCTGAAGGTACAGTAAGGGACTCCTGAGTCAAAGGCAGAAAAAGCTGGGGATGGATATAGGAGTGCTAAGAACCAGTAGCAATGAACTGGGTGTGGTGGTGCATGCCCTTAATCCTTGTACTGGGCAGAGGCAGGCGAATCTCTGTGATTTCAAGGTTCACCTGGTCTACAGAGTGAGTTCCAAGACAGCCAGGGCTATACAGAGAAACTCTGTCTCGAAAAACAAAACAAAAAACAAAGAAAAGAAATGGCAGCGAGGTTTTAGAGGATTCAGGTTGAGAGCAAACATTGCTTGCTGTAGGAATGACTGATTAATTTTGATCAAATCTTTAGGGATTAAAACTTTCTTTTTCCTTCCTTCTTTTCTCCGTCCTTGATCACACATGTTGAATAATCATATTTTGAATTTATTAGATTATTATTAAAATTAATTTTGTCCTTTTAAATATTAACATTTTAGGTTAGCATACGAAGTAGTGAGTTTTTTTACCCCGACATCTGGGGGCTTTACCATGGCATCAACTTGACACAAATTAGGAGTCATGTGGGAAGTGGGAACTTTAGCTGAGAAGATGTCTCTTGCCTGTAGCAAGTCTGTGGGGCATTCTCTTGGTAAATGTAGCTATGGGAGGGCCCAGCACACCGTGGTCAATACCATCTCTAAGCAGGTAGTCCTGTATTTTAAAAAAGCTAAGCAGGGAAAGCCAGTAAGCAG
The DNA here is from genome assembly GCF_943737965.1 of Phodopus roborovskii. Taxonomy (NCBI): domain Eukaryota; kingdom Metazoa; phylum Chordata; class Mammalia; order Rodentia; family Cricetidae; genus Phodopus; species Phodopus roborovskii. The sequence continues at coordinate 103,886 of NW_026125104.1, forward strand.
GCTTCTCCATGGGCTCTACTTCTGTACCTGCCTTCAGGTTCAAGCCTGACATGATAGATTGTAACATGTAAGTCAAATAAACCCTCTTCTCCTCAAATTACCTTTGTCAGGGTTTTACCACAGCAACAGAGTAGCACACTGGATAGTGTCTTCACAGGAAGACTTGGTTTTCATTCCTTCTGCTATTCTGGCATGCCTCCTTTGGTCAGTTTTCTTTCTGCCTCTAGTTCAGTGGTTCTCAACCTTCCTAATGTTGTGACCCTTTAATAGAGGTCCTCATGTTGTGGTTATTATAATTATAAAAAAAAAAAAGTGACTAGAGAGAGAGAGACACCACACACTAGAGTTCAAGTGGAGGTTTCTTTTTTTTTTCTTTCTTTCTTTTTTAATTAAGGGAAAAGGATGATAAAAAGGGGAAAGGGAAAGGGATAGGGGGAGATCAGCCTCTTAAAAGGGAACATAATGAATAGGTACAGGTGGTGTTCTTAGTGGCAGTAGCTGAGGGTGTATCTTGTCAGAACCCAAGGGCAGGCCAGTGCAAATGCCTAAATCCTAACAGTGGTGAACCCTAGGCATTACATTATTTTTGTTTTTGCTTCATAACTGCAATTTTGCTACGATTATAAATCATAATGTAAATATCTGATATGCAGGATATCTGATATGTGACCCGTGTGAAAGGGTTGTTTGACACCCAAAAGGGGTCACAATCCACAGGTTGAGAACCACTGCTCTAGCTGTATCCCTCTTTTGTGTGTGTATGTGTGTGTTTGTGCTTGTGTGAGCCCATGTGCACATATGTGCAGGACTGTGGAGACCAGGGCTCAATGTCTGGTGTCTTCTTCCGTCATTTTCTACCGTGGCTTCTGAGTTAGGCTCTCACAGAACCTAGAGCTTGCCAATTCAGCTAGACTGAACATACCACAAGGACCCTTCCTCCTCTACCTCCCCATCACTCGGGTTACAGGATTGGCTGTTACAGCACCAGGCTTTCTTTCTGCTTACCCACCCACCTCCAACAAAAACAAAAATGAAAAACACTTATTGCATTTCTCACTAATTTTTTGCTTTGAAAATTGTGGTTAGCAGAACACTTAAATTTATATGCTGTTCATATCATATCCTTTAAAATGGTTTTAACAGCCAGGTGTGGTGGTGAGCTGAGCACCTTTAATCCCAGTACCCTGGTAGCAGAGCCCAAGTTCAAGGCCAGCCTGGTCTACAAAGTGAGTTCCTGGACAGCCAGTGCTACACAGAGTAACCCTGTCTCAACAGCCACACCCCCCAAATATAATAAATAAAAATAAAAAATAGCTTTTACATTTTAAAAATGCTGATTGTGTGTGAGTTGCCCGTGTGTCACAGCATATGAGTGGAAGGCAGAGGGCAGGTCCTGGGAATCAGGTTGTCAAGCTTAGTAGCAAGCGCCTTTACCTATCTTGCGAGCTCCTCATACTACATTTTTTATTTGACATCTCCCTTGCAGTTTTTAAAACAATGGCCTGGCAATGGCAAATTATTCATTTTCATTTAGTATGTAGTCATTTTTATTTTGTGTACTTGATCTTGATTTTTTTTTTTCTTTTAATTCTAGGCATTGATTGAACCCAGGGCCTCATGCATGCCTACTACATTTGCAAGTGCTCTCCCCGCTGAGCTACATACACCCCCTCTTCTGGCCCCTTCAGGCACCAGCCATGCTTGCAGTGCACTTATATACATGCAGGCAAAACACTCATACACATAAGATAAAAATAAATAAATAAATAAATATCCTGTAAATAGCAGGATGTTTATGCTTACTTGTTTATTTATGTATTATTATAGATAGGGTCTCATACCTAGGCCTTGCTGGGCTCACACTCAGTATGCTCTCCGTCTCGCTTCTATCTTACAATCTTTCTGATGATGCAGCCTGCCACGCGTAAGATTCCAGGCATGTACCCCAACTGGTGCCCAAAGCTACTTCGAATGAAGTTCTAAAATTATACTCGTGGAACGCAGCTACTTTCCACGTCACATTGCACTGACACTCCTGCGTCTTTATCCTGACCTCCAGCTTTTTTCCCTCTTTCAATAGCTCTTTAGAGTAAGTTCCCGACATTTCAATGATGAATCCATCAGGGTGTCCTGGCTGTCTGTTAGGGGGGTCTTCTGGCTGTATCCTTGCAGGAAGCTTCTTTTTTGTTTTTCCCTTGGTAAAACTTTCTTCTTCTTCCATCATGTATACTTTATTTATCCACATAACTAAAATAGCTTGCCCTTTTATGTCTAGAAATGGTCTGTCTCAATAACTCAGTAACTTTTCCTGGAACGTGGAGAACCTTGCTTTTCATAGCTTCTGGATTTCTACTTTCTCCTCTGTGTCTTTCTTGCTTGTTTGCTTTTGAGTTCTATTATTTCTGATGTTTTCTTAAAAAAAAACCATATAATTCTTAGACTGTATGGTTATTGGTGCTGTTCTGAAATAACTTCTCCTGTAATAATCTAAATTTTTATTTTCGTGTCCTCTCAGGGTAGTGACAGCTTTTCAGGTTAGATTCAGTGTCATTCCTTCTCTTTGTCCTTCAGTGGATATTTTGTTGTCCTGAAGATTAAATTCAGGGTCTTGCATGCACCAGACGTATGCTCTACCACACAACTACCTCCCCAACCCAGCAGAGATTTTAGTTTTAGTATACTATGTTGAATTTTCACCTTTCTCTTACTTCATCTCATTCCTTTGTATCTCTTTCTCAGTTTAACTAAAGTCACTGTTTTTCTTTTACAAAGGTTGTATCTTCTTGTTTCTTTGGGAACAATGGACAATTAGTCAGATTTATATCCTGATTTTTCTAGGCAATGTTCATATTTTTTAAATCTACTTCTTTCAGTTTTCATGTCTTGGATTGGCTCCCTTCCCTAGTTCTAAGTCAATGTTTTTTGGTTATTAAATTGAATATCTAGATCTATCCAGGGATGGCAGGATTACAAATCAGAGTTATCTATCTATCTATCTATCTATCTATCTATCTATCTATCTATCTATCTATCTATCTATCATCTGTCTGTCTATCTTCTCTCATCCCCAAGTTTCTTTTTGTCAGGATTTTTATCACAGCAACAGAAGTGAAAGTAGGACATCTAATAAAATGAGTTAAAGTCGGACACGGTAGCACATATCTTTAATCCTAGTATTCAAAAGGCAGAGATGTTGCAGGCTGTTTTGAACTGCCAGCCCCCAAATCATGACACAGAGACTTATTATTAATTGTGAAAGCTCAGCCTTAGCTTAGTCATAAAAGGTTGTTTCTAACTAGCTCTTATAACTTAAATGAGCTCATTCTATTAATCTATGTGGTGTTACATGGCTCATGGCTTTTACCTCTCCTCCTGCATGCCTGGCTTGTTCTGTGTCCAGCAAGCAACCCAGTCTTTCTTCTTCCTGAGACCTCTCTGTCCCAGAAGTCCTGTCTAACATCTTCCTGCCTAGCCTATAGAATATGGCATTTTAATGTTTTAATAACGTAAGGTTTTTCATAACAGTGAGACATGTCTGCTCCTGGCAGCACCAATTTACTCCAGAAGATGATGGGCATGGAAGAATACCATATGGAGTTTGCCTCCATTTTAACAAAGTTAATCACTATTCAAAGAGACTGCCCTCGCCTCGACTGCTGACAGTATGCTATCCAAATTGGACAAGCAGGACACAAAAGAAGACAACTGTAGGTCTCTGGTATTTGAAGACCATCTATATATTTAAAATATGTCTCTGATTTACATGAAATATAGCTAATATGACTATACATTTGATTGTTATGAGTGACTAATTATTAACCCGTGTTTCTTTACTATCCTAAATAGCTTTCAAGGATTAGAACTTTGCATTACATTTTTAACTGAACTGCATAGGTACCATACCTTAAACAAGAAATAGAAACATAATATAGTATAACAAAAATAACCTTAAATTTGTATCAATATACAGAAATCCTTACCAATGTAAAATATTTGAGATTAATAGTTGCTTTTTAGTTTGAAAGTAGATATAATAACATACCCTTTTATACTACCATTTATATATCCCCTCTTTTCTTTTCAGAATTAAATTCCTGAATCTAATTTCCTTTGCTTAGTTTCTTCCCTGACCATGACCGATAGCAGCTTGTGGCCAATCCCCTAAATGATGACAAACATCCATTGAATGACCAAAACTGCCCACCTATCCCATCTCTTGGGGATGTAGGTGTCATGTTCTCTAGACTGCTTCTTATTGTCTGGGAGTTATGGCATCTTTGGGGGACGCAGAGAAAATTAGGATAATGTTCAAGTCCTGGGAAAGTTAGCTGTAACATTTGTGGTCTAGTCTTGTGCAAAGGGAGCACAAGGTTTTTTTTTTTTTTTTTTTACAGTCCTGCTTAGAATAGTCTGTGAGGCTGGAGTGTCTCAGCCAGCAGCCTTGAAGCTGTTCTGGATGCAGAACTCTGAGGAAACTGCAACAGAGGTACTCTGAGAGTGTCTATCACCTTGGCCACCCATTTTCATTGGTGCCTGGTCCTCTTGCTCTGAAAATACACAAACTTTCAAAGGTAATATCCATATCTGCATTAACACAAGTATGGAATGTGCAGCATGTACAAGTAGCTAAATATGACTTTACTGTTCCATGTTTGAGAAGGTAAATGACATCTGTCAACTTTAAAAGTCCATTCTGACTGCAAATTCAAACTGTAACCAAAGAGATTTATCATGTTTCATCTAGCATCAGCTGTTTCCATGCAAGCTAGGTCTCCTGTCCTATATTCTTTCCTGTCTTCCTCCCTCATGTCTGTAGCCAAGATCCTCAGGTCTCTCTGGTCAAATCGGATCTTTATTGATTTTGAAGGAATCCATAGCAATCTCCCCCCCCCCCCCAACATAACACATTGTCTGGCTTCCATTTTGAAGCCAAGACATCCCCAAAGTATATAGGCTGGTTTAATCTAGCAGTTCCTTCCACAAGTCTTTTAGCAGCTGTCATTTGCTCATCAGCAATCAAAAAACTCAAAGTCAACAAGACACCATATAGGACCCAGACACCCTGTGTATTTTCTATCTTTACATGGATTAGCCTTCTTATATTATTTCAGTCTCTCTTTTCAAGACTGTTGTTTACAAACTACTTATGCTTTTTTTCTATGACTGTCTATAACCATTTCCTTTTCAACACACTGTAATCTGTTCAGAGGTTTTCTTCTGTCTGGATCTGTTTCACTGAGCACTTGCAGCATTTTCTGACCATGTGAGATAAATCTTAAACTGCTATGCCAGCCGCAGTGTGACTCAGCTTAGCTCATAGCACTGGCAGCCAGCCTCAGCCTGCGGCAGCCACCACTAGCTGTATCTCTGTACACCTTTCCAAGAGGCCATGGTCATCTGGAAGCCACATTTGACTCTTTTTTTTTTTTAAAAAGCTTTCTCAGGCCTTAAGTGGCTCTGCCTGGTGAGACATTGGGCTCCTTGTGTAACAGGCTTGTTTGGGCTGCCAGCCCCCAAATCGTGACACAGAGACTTATTAATTATGAAAGCTTACCCATAGCTTAGGCTTATTTCTAACTCGCTCCTTTCACTAGCTTAACTAGCTATCTTAAATTAACTCATTTCTATTCATCTACATGGTGTTATGTGGCTTGTGGCTTTTACCTCTCCTCCTGCACATCTGGCTTGTTCGGTGTCCAGCTAGCAACCCTGCCTTTCTTTTCCCTGATACCCCTCTGTCCACAAAAATCCTCCTTAACCTCTTCCAGCCTAGCTATTGGATCCTCAGCTCCTTATTAAACCAATCACAGTGACACATTTTCACGTGTTGTAAAAGAATATTCCACAACACAGAAACAGGTAGACCTCTATGAAGTTGATGTCAGTCGGTCTCATAGAGAGTTCCAGGCCTGACAAGACTACAGACCTTGTCTCAAACAAACAAACAAACAAACAAACAAGCAAACAAGCAAAAAAATAAACAAAATAAAACAAACAAAAAACCCTGAATAATAAAGAGTTTATAATGGATACTTTCCTTTCAATATTTTGGAATTACTTGCAACCTTTATGGTAAATTATTTTTTAAAGATTTGTTAAAATAAGCAGTTAAGCCATTTGGCCTTGGCCTTCTGTTAGGAGACTTTATTACTGACCTGGTCTTATTGTTATTGACCTGTTTGTTATTGATCTGTTAAAGTTTTTCTTTGTCCCGATGGCTCATGTGTCTTTTCAGCACCCAGAAGCAGATAGAGCTGTTTAATTTAGGCCTTCCAAGTGGTTGGTAACTAGTTGTTTACATTGGTTTGTATTGACCATGTGTATTGCCATGGTATCAACTATAATGTCTCATTTTACACTTTTGATTTGTGTGTGTGTGTGTGTGTGTGTGTGTGTGTGTGTGTGTGTGTGTGTGGTATTTTGAGACAGAGTTTCTCTGTGTAGCCCTGCCTGTCCTGAAACTCATTCTGTACACCAGGCTGACCTTGAACTCAGAGATCCACCTGCCTCTGGCTCCCTAGTACTGGGATTAAAGGCATGTACTACCACACCTGACACTCAAACCTATTTTATGTTTTTCAGTCTGTTTCATTTGTGTTTGTTGTGACTTGCCCATCTCCTGGATTCGATTTCAGCCTTCATGGTTTCCAGTGCCCCAGACAGGAAAAGCTGTGTTTTGGGTGGCATTTGGGGTGGAATATGACTTCCCCTGGTTTTTTGCTGATTTACTGTGAGGATACTGGTGTTTCCTCCCATGCCAGATGAGTACTAAGAATCCGAGCAATGGGCACCAGTTTCAGAACCCTGTAGGCTCAGCATTTAGTTGGGGTCAGAGGGAAGGGCACTTTCACATCCTCTTAGTTTGTCACCCTTGACGGCAAACAACTCCTCCCAGGTGCGTAAACTGTGCTCTCTCCTCAGCGAAAGGGTGAGAGACAGTGTTATTTATTTCAGATTATGATCTAGAGATACTTTCTCTGGTGTTAGACTATGTGTGCACGGGGGTCCTTTTTGCTTTGTCTCATTTGGGTTCTGTAATAATGGTAACACTATATGGGCGTTTTTATTTTAACCCAGTTGTTATAACTTAAATAAGTCATCTGCACACCTAAAATTAATGAAAGCAAGGCACAAATGCAACTCAAAACGTTAAAAAACAATACACACATACACATATACAATAGGTTTTGGTTGTGGAATATGAGTTTAAGATGGGTTACATTTGTTTATGATGTGGAATATTTGTTTAATGATGCAAAGACGTGTTGCATTCCTTTATGCTGCAGTTGTTTAACTCGGTGAAGCTGTGTTATTGTGCCTGTCTAAACACCTGATCTCTCTAATAAAGAGTTGAATGACCAATAGCTAAGCAAGAGAAAGACAGGCAAGGCTGCCAGGCAGACAAACTAAATAGGAGGAGAAATCTGGCTTGAGAGAAGAGCTAGGAGTGAGACAAGGATGTGAGGAGGCAAGAGGGACCAGCCACCCAGCCATACAACCCACCATGGAGTAAGAAGGGAAGAAAGACATAGAATAAAGAAGGGTAAAAAGCCCAGAGGCAAAACACAGAAGAAGAGAAATGGGATAATTTAAGTTAGAAAAGCTGGCAAGAACAAGCCAAACTAAGGTGGGGACATTCACAAGTAAGAATAGGACTCTGTGTATTTATTTGGGAGCTGGGTGGTTGGTGGGCTCCCAAAGAGAAAAAAAAAAAATCTTTTTTTTTTTTCTTTTCTTGTGGGATGGGGAAAGGGTTTTATGTACACTTTAAAACACAGGTATTCAAAGGCCTTCCTTCTTGTCTAATGTTGACCTCTTCATAGTTGCTGCTGTGTCTGTCATTTCTTTCTTTCCAACCCATCTGCCTGTTGTTTCTTATCCATCTTGTGCCTCTGCAGGTCTTGACCAGCACATCCTATTCAAGCATCGTTCAAGAGAAAGCCAGATGGAAACCTAGAAGTCAAATGAAAATCTGCTCAGCACTAACTATCCTCCCAGTGGGTACTTTATGATGACTCCTCCTGTGAGACCCACAGCACAGGGGGAGAGAGCACACTGACCCAGGACTCAGAAGAAAGACCTCGGCTACTAGCAGGTGGCGTGGCTTCCATGGACATATTTAATTACACTTTCTATCTTCCAGGTTCTAAAATGAGACTCTTTGATAAGGCTGTTAGAAAGCAAGCATCATTCATGTGTAACTGGAAAGTAGTTTAGGAGCTGAGAACCGCACATTTGAGAATAAGAACGTGGTAGTGAAGGTGGGTTCTTAGCTATGTCTATTCTCATCCTTAACAATGGGGAAATTAAAACTCAGAAAGTGGTGTGACTCAGCCAAGGTCACACAGGCAGGTACAATCATAAGCAGAATAGCATTGATCTCCCCAATAATATTAGAGTCTAGAGCTTGAATGAGTTTTCAACAGTTTGAGAATCAACTAAATATAAAGTGGTCATCCAGCTCTCAATGCTGGAAGGGATTTTAGCAGAGCAAAAGTGAGATGGAGGAACAGAGGCTGCCATGTTGTGGACTGGAAACAGAGAAAGCCTGAAGGCAGGTGTTCCTGTTGGTAGGAGGGATGAGCAGTTTAAGGACTATGGAGTGTCAGCCTCATGGGTCATCCTACCTATCCTGAAGTGAGACACTCAGAGATGAGCTTCGTTCTGAGTACCATTTAGTTTGAATGATTAACGATGGATTATCCCCTCAACTTCGCTGCCTAGTTTCCAGTCTTAATTATGGCTCAACAGCAGCTGTGGATATTTGTTGAAATTCATTTACTGGAAAGAGAAAATTTCCCCTGCCCACCAGTCATGAGAATCTTCTTGTCCCTGGAGTTTTATTTTGATGGAGCCAGTGATTATGCAATTGGTAATCATTTGGATCACGATGTCCATGGTCTCACAGTCTGTTCACATACATTGCTATCATCTCGAGTTATGTATACTTGGGTGACTATAACTCAGATAAGGCAGAAGTCAAAGCACTCTTTCTTGATAATAATAGGTGATGCTGTGTGAGACCTGGCAACTAATGGTGATTAGGTGAGGAATGGACGATCTTCAGATGGGAGGGATGATGATGCTGTAACTCTGCCCCATTGGCTTTGTTCTTGTTTTGCCCATCCAAATGTTCCATGCTGTGTGCTCTGAGAACTTTCTCCATTATCAAGTTTACTGTTTTTCTTAAGCAATTTCTTCAGGGGAAGTTTCATTACCTCTTTTGTTTTTGAAATGACAGTCTCCATCTGTTTTTGTTGGCAACACAAAGAACTAATTCCAGTACCCAATTAAAATTATGCAGGATGACATTCAATAACATGTCATCAAGCATTTCTTATGAGTGTGCGCTATTTGCATAGGGAGTTAAAAAACTCAAGGTCTTTTGACAGTCACTTTCTGGAGTTAACGGGAATGCATTCCATGCTGCCTTTAAACAATGGTTTTTAATGTGAGGGATAATTCATTGAAGAATTCTGCTTAATAGGCAAGAGGAATAAATTCAAGTCCTTGCTATGTGCAGTGGAAAATAGTATCAGCTCATAGTGCTAACATGCATTCACAGGCTAGCTTACGTCCCTGTACAAGTTTGAAATTCTCTGTGTGTACCTGAGATAGTCTCATGTGGCCCAGGATGGCTTTGAAATACCGATTTGTTAGCCTATATCCTCCAAGTCCCTACTGGGCTACTGTCATGAGCTATCATACCTAGCTTCCATCTTTCTTTCCCCTCACCTGTCTCTCCCTCTTTTTCTTCTTTATCTAGATAGAGTCTCACTCTACAGTTCAGGCTGGCCTCCAATTTAAAAATTTTCCCATCTCTTCCTTCTATGTACAGGGACTATGGAGTTGTGCCACCATACCTGGCTCAGTTTTGAAATTGTCATATGTCAAACTTGAGATGCTCTGTCCTGAAGGGGAAGCATAAGACTAGCCTGGGTCACACAATGACCTTGAGGCTTCTCCCCCCAATCACAATGGCTGTTTTATGTCATTGACTGCTAATGCTTGGAAACAGCCACTGTACCACAATAGATCCCCTTTAAAGCTTAGAAAGAGAAAGGCTGCCTTCCAGTCATGCAGAATGCTTATGTTTTCATTATCATGTATGAGCTAGAATATAGAAAAGTCTCCTAAAAGGGAAAACTATTAATATGCAGATAGCAAATCATGCAAAGATGGGCAGAGCTTATGCTAACAGCTCATTCAGCAGCCTCTGCTCTGTGCAGAGGTTGATGCCAGTGTCTTCCTTTGTTTCTTTCACTTTATTATTATTATTATTATTATTATTATTATTACTATTATTATTATTAATTATTATTACTGAGATCCTCTCAGAGAACCTGGCAGTTGCCATGCCAGCTATACTGGTAAGCTAATGAGCCCTTAGAATCCATTTATATTCATCCCTCTCTCCTCCAGCCACGTACAGAGGTACACTGCTATATCTATCTCTTAAGTGGAAACTGGAGATCCAAAGCCAGGGCATCATGCTTGCACAGTGAGCACCCTAAACACTGTGCATCTTCCCAGGCTGCAGAATGTAAGTTTGTTCTTTTTCCATCCATTTGGACCATGTCTCATTACACCAATTCAGCCCTTTTATTATAGGTCCATTTACCATCCTTGGGGCTCCAGCACAGGCCCATAGGAGAATGGGTCATGATGAAGGAAACTTCAATGGAATAATCCATGCTACAACACATTGACATCTTCCTGTATTCATTACTCAGCATGTGGTTTACTCCAGTGCACTGTGTGTTCCCTTTTACATGATGGGATTTCAAAGCTTCTCCTCCTCCTCCTTATAAATAGTCCTGGTTGGGTCACTCTACCAGACATGCAGTCATGCCCAGACCCATCTGATGTTACAGTGCACAGCTCTAAACACAATTTTACTGATGCTGCTCTCACTCACACAAACCATTGGGAGGTAAACTTCATGGTATATACTGAAAGTTTTGAATAGACTATTTTAAAAATTCTTTACACATTTTCCCCTGACACTCATTGGTAATTTCCAGAATAGTTTTCAGTAGGATATGTGTGTATGTGTGTATATTATTTTTCTCTGTACAAGGAACTCAACATTCTACTACCAAATAGCTTCATGAGTTCTCAGATAATTCTTCAATTTTGAATCCCAAACTTGTGCGTAAAACAAAACAAAACAAGGAACTAACTGGTAACGTTTCTGAGGCTTTCATCATGCAATGCTGAGGTGTCCTGATTAAAGCCAGATTAAAACTCTTGCTAGGGGTCTTTTATCTTCCTGTGGACCCCCAGGGACACCACCTATGCTCCTTATCCCATCCCACTGGGTTGAACAACACAGATATTCCTAGTGAGGGCTTTGCTATTTTCCAATCTCCTTCTCCTTCTTCTTCCTTCTCCTCCTTCTCCTCCTCCTCCTTCTTTTCCCGACAGGAAGAAATGATGTCTTTATGAGGAAACAAGTGGGGTGTAACCCAAGTAATGGTTCCAGAATACTTAATGATGACCATAGTTTTGTGTTTTGTCTTCATCTCCCAATTTCTTCTTTTACACACATTGGAAATGCCTCCTAGGTTGTGCTCCAAGTAGATGACTGTGTTTCAAAATAAACTTATAAGAGGGACTAGGAGAACTAGGTCTGTGGTGTTCTCAGATATTCTTTCATTATTAAATCCACCCATCCATCTGTTTGATATCCGAATCCCACAGTTGGTCAGAGATGCTTATGACCCAGATTCTGCTCTCTATGAATGTACTGGCCCAGTGGAGGAAGAACACAGGTAAAGGAGAAAAACAACATACATATAAACGTGAGGAAAACTTTCAGAGAGAAGATGGGGTCTAAGATAAGTTTTAAGAAAATACTTTCCCCCATAGGAAGATACAGGAGTGCAAAGAAATGCCATGTAGAGGAGACGATATTTGCAAAGACACAAAAAGTATGAAAGTGTGTCATGTCAGTGCCACAGCAAGAGATCAGCTGAGAGGCTTGGGGTCACATCAGGAAGAGCTTTGAGTGTCTTCTTAAAGAGCTTGGGTTTGGTCTTCCTAGAGAAGGCCATTGAGGTTTCTATGCAGAGGTAGGTGGTCTTATCTGTGCCTAGGATGATGATTGACATGGACAAGGCTGAAAGTCAGAGAAGCAAACATGAAGCCATCCAGGCAGGAGAGGATGGGTATAGGCATTGTTGGTTAGAAAGAGAGCAAAGAGACTCGCAGACTCACAAAGAGAAAGCCATTGATACCAAAGGAAAAGTCTTACTCTGGCTCATAGCTTTGGCCTGTTGCTCTGGGGCTGGGGGGGAGGGGGAGCCAGTGCTTCACAGAGGGATAGGTGATGGAGAAAACCACACTTTACCATTAGAGAGCAAAAGGGAAAGGCGGAGGCCCAGACTGTGCTTCAAAGACATAGAGACCACCGGCTCCTGTCTCTGTAAGATTCTTCACGTCCCAACACCACAAATATGCTGAGTACTGGGGTCTTTGCAGGGCCCTAAAGACCTGAAGTGGAGCAGATGGCTGTCTTTTCAAGGAGCTGGTGGGGGGTGGGGACTGGGATAGAGTGGCGTTTTCTGCATGTGTGTGGAGGCCCAAGTGCCTATTGCCTGACTACCTGGAAATGCCCTGCATATTTAAAGTCTATAGTTTAGAGACCAGGAGAGAGGGCTGAAGAGAGGAATTTGGATTCAGGGCATCAGCTTTCTTTATTCTCCCTGCATTGCTGAGGTTACTAATTTCCCACAAATATCTGTTTTCTCCATTTTCCCCATCAGTAGCGGGAGCTGCACAGGGGCAGTGTCTACTCAGCTACAACCCCCACTGACCTGCCTTCCTTATCCGGTGTTTCTGTGTGACAAAGGAATGGTTATTTAATGAAAAACACTTAAAAAAAAATCCTGAGCTCTTAAATGGAAAAAGGAGAGAGAGCCAGGTCAGGACCACAGAGCAGTAGGGAAGGAGCGAATGCTGGCAGCTCAAAGCCTTGCCTGGTTTGGCACAATGCTCCCAAATTTTACATTGAAATTACTTTTCTTCAGCCTTCTTTGTTCTTTTCCTGACCAGCAGATCGAGACAGTGTTAGAGCCCCAGCTTCTAATTCCCATTTGACCAAAAACAGGGCTTTTTTGTATGAAGCCCATTCTTTAATTTAATATGTCACCTAAAAATTAACCTTGTTCTTTTCATGTATGCCAGAGTGTCCACCCTGACATCGCAAGCCCCCACACCTTGTTCATTCTTTTCATCCATTTTTTTTCTTCTTGTACGTTCAGAATATGTAACTTAAAGTGGGTAAAATCAGTGTCATCAGTCACCATCAACTGCCCAGAAGCACAGTTCTCCCTACCCATCTTTCCCTCCTTTCCTCTCCATTCTGGTCATGAGATGACTTGTAAAGAGATATTTAAAAGACCAAGAGAGGGCAGAAAGCTACATAAGAAATGCAACAGTGGAAAGGCTACCTTAAATGCCCTTCCCTGATAATGAGATTGATGACTGCCTTATATGCCATCCTAGAGTCCTCATCTAGTAGCTGATGGAAGCAGAAGCAGACACCCACAGCTAAAACACTGAGACGAACTCCTGGAATCCAGTTGCAGAGAGGGAGGAGTAATAAGAAAAGGGGTCAAGACCAAGCTACAGAAACCCATAGAGTCAAGGGGGAGCTCATGGACCCCTAGACTGATAGCTGGGAAACCAGCATTGGACTGACTCAGACTCCCTGAACACAGGTCTCAGAGTGTCTGGGCAGTCTAGGGACCTCTGACATTAGAACCAGGATGTATCCCTGGTTCATGAAAGGACTTTGGGAGTACATTCCCCATGGAGGGATATTCCCCTAGCCTAGAGGCGGGAGGGAGGGCCTAGACCCTACTCCAAATGACTTGGTAGATTTTGATGATCCCTCCTGGAAGGCCTCACCCTCCTGTGGAGTGGGTGGGGGATAGGATAGGACAGAGGTGGATCCATATGTAAAATAAGAAAAAAATAATTTAAAAAACATATTTTACATATGGAGAGAAAAAAAAATTGGTTTGAGTCCATAGGAGGGAAGCATGGGAGGAGATGAGCTGACCGGTGTGTGAACCACATGATAAATGCAGTAAACTCCCAGCAGGCAGGACAGTAAGGCCCTCTGTGTGGGTTAACTGGTGCCCTGCCTACACTCCACTCAGGAGAGAATAAATTTTCAGCCACATCAAAGTCTTTCTCAGAAAAAAAAAAAAAAAAAAAAAAAAAAAAGAATGTACCCAGAAAACAAAACAAAAATCTTATGAAGAGTGCCATTTCTAGGAACCCTGGCAGCTAGACCATAAGAAACCTGAAAATAATCGCCTCTGTTTTACCTGATGCTCTCTCAGACACTAACTGAACTGTTTGCTGTGGGAAGAGCAAAGAATGGAGGCAATATATTTAAATTCAGTTTCTTAGAAAATGAACCCATTTAGCAAGAGTTGGCTTCAGTCAACCAGATACCTCCAAATGCTTCAAAATGCATTATGTGAGAATCTGTGAAATCCTTCCTTTAGTGAAGTTTCTATCCAACCCCACAGAGATACTCCCAGAATCCTTCACAGGTGCTTCAAACATGACACTTGTGATGGGGACAAGTGCTGAGAAAGGGCCACTTATGTCAGCTTCTCATTTGTCCTAGAATTGTGGCCACAGTAAAAACAGAATGCCAGAGAAACCACTTTATTCATTTTGGAAATCTTGTTTGGGTATAGTTTTATGTTTATGGGGAAATGATAAAGACATTAAGTACAGTTCTCATTCACCCTTCACTCAGATTCCCCTGTTAGATTTTAACATAACTATGAGACATGTAAATGCTGAAGCTAAGCATCTGCGTCAGTACCACACTATTAACTGAACTATAGACGTTTCACATTTCCTACTGGCGGCCTTTCCGTGGTTTCAGAACTCAAGTGTGGATATCGCACCACGTTTAGATCTCACTGTACTTCTGGTACTAAGGACAATGCCTGACAGGGTCTCAGTATCTCCCCTCCCAGGGAACAACCCGGAGAAGCCTAGTGGAACCCAACAGCCAGATACCTGGAGAGACTGGGATGGCAATGTTGGAGGGGGCAGGTCTGCATCCCGCTCCTGAAGACTACTGCTGACTTTACCACAGCAGCTCCAGAGCAGCTGTGAGGCCACAGACGGCTTCAGCGGCCGAAGAAAGAGAGACTTTGAGCAGTCTGTTTTGACAGCAAAGACAGAGGGGCAGTCAGAGAGAGTGAAGCCATGGAAGGGTTTTTGGAAAGGGAATGAATGGTGAACTGATTTGTAGTCTGAGAAGGAGGAAACTGTAAGGGAGGCACAGGTGAGCTGAAAGATCTCAGTGAAAGCAGAAGAAAGGAGGGATAGGTGGGGGCGAATGCCACTTATGTTTTCCCTCAGTTCCGTCTGCTCTTCGTTCAGACTTGATGGTCATTGACTTTTCAAGAGAGGCAGAAAGAGAGCAGGAGAGAAGTGGGGTTGGGCTGTAATGTGGCTGGCAGAGATGGATAAGGGTTCTTGGGAGATGTGCTATGGGTTAAGCATGCAGAAATTAACCAAACCCGGAAGAATGGCTGTTATTGAGAGCCCATTGAGAGCCCAGAGATAATCAGGTTATTAGATTTGGGGGTTTGGAGTGAATAACACATTGGTGCCTCTCTCAGGCTGCCAGACTCTCTGAGGACAGGTGAGCTTTTAAAGATTAACTTTTCCATTTCTGGTCCTATTACAGTATCATTGGTGAAATTATTTATCTTGTCTCAGAATTAAATAATGGGCTTCACTGAACTTAATTGTAACTCTTCATTGGGAATTCATGGAGTAACCTGGATGTCTTAATAATGGAAAAATTTCAACTTTGCATATAATGAGTGATTTCAACAATATGTATCCCCCAAAAACAATAGCTAGAATTGGAATCTTTATGTATAGCCAAACCCCGGGTATATATACCAGGCGAGTACTCTACCAATGAACTGTACTCCCACATCTTTTAAAAACTTGAGTTTCCAAGGATCTGTGATATAGTCCTCTGCCAGACCCTTTGTACATGTCTATGAGACTCCTCAGTTTCAGATGTAGGAGCTGAGTCTTAGAGAGATTCGTTCTTTCAACAAATATTAAGCATCCTGCATGTGCCAAGTTTCATCTGCAGCAACTGTGGTATGTCAGTGTGTAAACAAGGCCAAGTTCTCTGAACCCTGCAGTCAAATTTCAGCAGGAAATGTTTAAGTGCTTAAGTGATCTGCTGAACACACCCAGACGACACTCATCATAGAGACCTTTCTTTACTCGTTTTCAGCTACCTTGAATCCATTCCATCTCTTACTGCAATTTGTTTTATTTTTGACAGGGGTGAAAATTTCTACTTTCTGTATTTGGTCCAGCTTTGTAGGGCTGTTTGTCAATGTGTCCTGATTTTGCAAAGCAGGACTAAACACATGCCTGGTCCTGATGAGATTTATTGCCCCTGTCCTGAAATCTGAAACCAGAAGGTCATTGAAACTCATTCATCCTTTCGGTTTCCTAAAGATGGTCTTAGGTGAGACCCTCTGGTGAATTACACGTTTTATCTTGTGAAGTGTGGTTGTCCAGCCCTTCCTTTTTAATTCCGAGAGTCCCTCTACAAACATTTTATCACCAATGCACCATCACCATCAACATCATATCATCATCACCACTACCATTCTCACAACTGCTTTTTGCTTACCGTAGCTTTATTCTTCCTGACGAACCAAAAACCTGTATTTGTCAGATCCTAAAGTCTATCCTCCAATTACTCTAACATCTGTCCCACAACACATAGGCATTACTGAGAGGCAGTTTCAAGATTTTTGGTTTTGTTTTTGTTTTGTTTTACTTACCATATACATCCTGACTTGATGGTTTCTTATATGTAAAGAACTCTCTGCAAACTTCTGTGTTCTTGATTTGAACATTACTTAGAGAGGATAAATCCAGATTTATTTCTCTGGGGATATGGAACAGATTAGACAGAATATCAAGATATCTTTTTCCCAGTTGGTCATCCTATTATTGTGAAGTACTGTGAGGATTTACCAGTTATCTCATGACAAGTACATGTGGTTGACATGACATTATTTAAGCTCCATGAATCAGCTGGCCATTCTTACCATGGCTGGGGTCCTGTACTAACAGGCTATTACTATTCAGCTGACATTTCTGTCATGTGCAGGGCTTATCCTTTATTTGTGGAAATATAGAAACATTGTTTTTAGCTCCTTGCAGGGCTATGGCATTGTATAAACATGAGGACACTACTCATATGATAAGTATCATGAATGGCACTCTCAGGGTCAGAAAGAGAACTTTGACTCTTTGTAAGAGATTGACTTCTTGCCTACTTCTTCCTCTTTGATGAATACTCCTAGATGCCACCGAGACTTTAGCCTAGGCTTCTCCTCATGCTCCTTTCCTCAAGTCTTTTCTAAGAGTTTCAGACCCAGAACTTGCTCTATACTCTAGGTTTTATTTTTCTTTCCAATATGCCATGAGCTAAGTTCTGGATATGCCTAATATTACTGGATTTCCTTTTCCCTGCCATGTCCCTCTGCTGCTTCAGCCTCAGATAAACACACAAAGACTTACATTAATCATAAAACTGTTGGTTGATGGCTAGGGCTTCTTATTGGCTAGCTCTGTCTTACTTATTAATCCATTTCTATGAATCTATGTGCTTCCATGTATTCTTGGCTTACCAGAGAATGTTGAGGCCTGTTTCCCCTTTGGTAGCTACACGGCATCTATTTTCCATGCCTTTCTGCCTACCTTTCCCAGAATTCTCCCCACCTCCCAGCCCTGCCTATCTCCTTGTCTCTATTGGCCAAACGGTGTTTTATTCATCAATCAATAAGAGAAACATATACAGAAGGACAGCCCCATCAGCCTAATGTGAACAGGGGTCACTTTGAGTCTTCATGTCTTTCTTGACCAATATTTCACAATGCGCTCTCTCTCTGTCTCTCTCTCTATCTCTCTCTCAGAAGCCACCAAGGACCTGCTCTGTTACTTTGCTTGACCATTCTCTGTAGGTCAGGTATACTTTTAAATTGGTGGAGTTCAGTCCAAGGATGCAAATGGGTAAATACTTACTCTATTGTTCAAATGCTGCCAAGTTATGCTTCACGTTAACACATTATAAAAAAATCTCTAGTCTGCTTGCCTTGATTACTATACCCTTCATGTAGCTCTTTTAGATGTTCATGCAATAGAACCAGTCCTCACCCGCTTTTCTGACTTCTTTGCTCTTCTCATTCTTTCCCGTACAAAATGTGGGCTCTCAGACATGTTTTTGGGTATATACAGATTGCTCCCACATTTCTACAAGTGTCTCCCCCTTGGCCATTATTGGGATTAAGGGTATTCACTTCACACATTTCATTGGTTTTTAGGAGGAAGGGTTCATGTGAGAGGTCTCCTCTGGATAAAGAGATGTGACCTTGACTACATAAGTTTTGAGACAGAATTTACATGCAAGCTGAGGATCCAGATTCAGGTCCTCACACTTGTGTGCTATACCAGACCCTCTAACGTAGATCTTCAAAGTGGAGTATTTACATTTGTGTATTTAAATGGTAACTGGAAACATTTATGTCTACCAAGAGTAAAATGGGTGTTAGTAATAATAACATAATAATGTACTTACTGTAAGTTAACCATATATTTAAATATGGTGAATATATGTCAAAGGTATCTCAAAGGAATATACAGAAACTTAAAAGCTGTTTACAAAGGGCTAGGGATGGAGCTCAGTGGTGGTAGAGAGCACACATAGGGTGCTGGCTTTAGTTTCCAATACCATGCAGGACATTTTAAAATATCAAAATGCCACAACTAAACCTGGACAATAGCAACAGTAGATTGGAGGCAATTTGGCTGATATGGAGTTGAGTTTGGTATCTTTACTGCAGAGAGTAAGTCATGTAAAAGCTGTCATCTGATGAAGGAAGAGGTGGCCAGCACATTATGCTACATAATTCCTGCAACTTTCTGCTCTCTCTCTCTTTCTCCTTTGATGGTGGGCAGGAGCAGGGGCGTGTGAGAGATGACCCCAGTATATTTCCTGTGCTGTAGGTTGTAGTGTAAGGCACCAATTGTCTTTTCTTACTCGACTTTCCTTCAGAGCCAAAAAATTCTTTTTTTGTTTTTCCTTTGTAAAGTGACAATTTGATGTCTCTCCTTCTCAGAACCCAAAGCATTTAAAAATAAAATGACTGGATACAGAATCTCACCCCCCCTTTTTTTAAACCTTTTTGACAGCAAAACACTGGAACAAAAGACTTGTGTCTCCTGAACAGCCCTGAGCTGTTATGGAGTCATTGATAAAGAGATTGTACTGTCCCTTGGCTCAGGATGAGTTTTTCCAGCCATTTTAGATAAAGCCAGTATTTTAATCAGGCCATTGAAATTCTGTGAAAGCAAAACTTCCAAAATATTTTAAAGTAAGAAAAATCAAGGGGTTTGATGTTTTCAAGGTTCAAAGTCTAAAATATTGATGGCCAGAGCAAGAGTCAGTAGGGCTTTCCAAGGTGCTGCCCCTGGGGGGTAATTTGACAGAGTGACACAGATAGAACCAAGCTTCACTGAGATAATTTTCTCAAAAGAAAACATAGAGCATGTTAGTGCAGCCTGCAGAGTCCAGTATATAGGTTTAATCACAGGTGTGGACTCTGGATAGTGATGACATAGACAGGGACAAGAGCTGATGCTCCAAGTCAGGTCATTCACACATCATTGCCACTAGTGAAGCATCATGTAGGATCCTTGTTCCAGTTCCATCTCCTGGTAATTATGTGGCAATCATTCTTAAAAGTTGAAAAGTCCTGATTGCTAGCCAGCCTGGGATTCCCCTCTCTTGTGTTTCTCTGTGTCTTCAGTGAAATGAGTCCTGTTTGTCTCACAGATTCTATGAGGATTTACACAAAGCATAAAGTTCTCTGCAGAATCTCACAGTTAACATTCCTTGTGCAGTTTTGATTCTTTTCAATTTGTCCTGTAACATGTTCAATGTCGCTGTCACCCGAGTACCCCATCCTGATCTAAATTCTCTCTGTGGGCTCTTTGCTCCCCTCATCTCACAATAGTACTTCCTATGAGAATAGAAATCATGGGGCCAACAGGTCCCACCAGAGAGTGCTCAAACCCCTAAGGCTGAGACCCATGTCATCAATGTTTCTTTGAAGCTTCAAGCAATTCTAACCTGTGAGCTGGCTGTGAGAAACACTATTCTGGATCGAAGGGAGAGTTTTTTCCTTTGCTTTATCTCATGATAACCATCAAACACCTGTCTAAGCAGTTCATGAGAGGATCC
The DNA here is from genome assembly GCF_943737965.1 of Phodopus roborovskii. Taxonomy (NCBI): domain Eukaryota; kingdom Metazoa; phylum Chordata; class Mammalia; order Rodentia; family Cricetidae; genus Phodopus; species Phodopus roborovskii. The sequence continues at coordinate 124,215 of NW_026125104.1, forward strand.
ATCAGCCTGTGTCACACAGGAGGGTCAGCAGTATCAGGGATGGAGAGCCTTCTATTGACCTTCTCTTCCTAATTGCTTGCTGATATTCATGGAGTCAGAGGGATAGATGGCTTCTCTTTGGACAGACAGACTTCTCATTTTATTCTAAGCCTTGGATTTCTGAGGCTGAGGCAAGAAGATCACAAGTTCCAAGCCAGTCTGGGCAACATAATAAGTTTCAGGCTAGCCTATATTATATAATGAAATTTTATCCAAAATAAATTAATAAATATTTAAAATACAAGATAAAACTAGGTTTCCATGATGAATTAAGGTTTGTGGTTTTCTGAGATACAATAGTTTCTCTGTTTCCTATTTCTCTAATCCTTGTATTGAAGGAACTGTATCACTTGCTGTCTCCACCCTCTGATAGGTTAGAGTAGACACTAAGCTGCCTCCTAGGTTCATGCTTGATTTACATTGCTCGGAAGCTTCTTCAGGTTGTAGTATATCTTCCTTATAAGATCAGAGGCTGAACTGGGGACCAGGGTCCTATCTGAGATCAAGGTGTATACCCAGGGTTGGCCATAGAAACAAAAAGATAGTATGAGTCTAGAATTTTACAGCCAATATTTGAATCTAACCCTGTTCCTGATACCATCCAAGGGCAATTAACTTCAAAAAATGAGAGGCACATAGATCTGAATGTCTGTAGAGTGACTTAAAGAGTTCTCAAATATAAGTTGGTGATTCTAACCTTCCACATCATCAGAATGGATGTGTGTGTGTGTGTGTGTGTGTGTGTGTGTGTTATAGGTGTATATTTGTTTTTGTGTGTGCATGTGTGGTTGCCAATCATGTATGTGCACACAGGTGTGGAGGCCAGAGTTGACTTCAGCTTCTCTTTCTTAATCACTCTTTTTCTTCTTTGTTCAGTCTCTCACTGAACTTGGAGACCTCTATTGTGGCTAGACTGGCTGGCCAGCAAGCCCCTGGGATTTGTGCTGTCTGCCCCCCTGGAGGTCCTGGAGGTACAAATGTCCACCTTTTACAAGGGTGCTACAGATATGAACTCAGATCTTCATGCATACACAGCTTGCTTTACCTATTAAGTCATCTTCCCAGTCTCAGAATGGTTTTATCCTTAAAGTTTTTAAAAATTAGTTAATTGTGTGTACATGTGCATACAGATGTGTGCTAATCTGCAGGGATGAGAGGTCAGCTTGTGAGAGTCTGTTCTCTGCTTCCACCATGTAGGCTCATGAAATTGAACTCAGCTCATCAGTTTTAGAGGCAAGTATCTTACCTACTGAGCTATTTTCCTGGCCCCAGAGCAGATAATATCTTATATACGGAGTATTACTTCTTAGTGGCTGAGATAGATGGGCACAAAAAAAAAAAATCCCAGAGCTATTTTGTTGGAATGGTTAGTTATAGTGATACTGCTTAGGCAAAAATAATTTTTCCTGATTCAGTTATAATTTATTTACAATGAATAGTAGAAATATTGATATTTTATCCATGTATAATAGTTTATAACTGTTGCCTAGGTAAGCCCATTAACTTACTTCATTTCTTCATGTAACAAACATTGGACACCTAGGCTAGTCCATATATATATATATATATTGATTAATTTGTGATATATACCCAGCAAGTGGTATTTTGTTTCTCATCTCTTTTACTGGGGTTTTCTATGTATTTTTTCCCTGTGTAGCTTTGGAGCCTGTTCCGGAACTAGCTCTTGTAGAACAGGCTGGTCTCGAACTCACAGAGATCTGCCTGCCTCAGCCTCTCAAGTGCTGGGATTAAAGACATGAGCCACTGCTGCCCAGGTATGTGTTTGGTTTTTTTTCCACTCAATTATTGTTTACTGCCAAATGACAATCCATTACATAGGCATTTTTCATTTCATATACAATTTATCTGCTGAATATCAAGTATGTTTCAGAAGGCTTATGCATTGGGTTAGTCTCCACCTGGTGGATCCAATCAATCATTAGGAGGTTCTTAGCTCTCTAGTGAATGACTGTTGATCTATTATTTGGTGGCATTACATGGTTGAAGCTTTTAGGGTTGAGGGGGGAGTTGGAAAAGGTTGGGATGTGTCTTTGGGGCATGTCTGCACTGTCTTTGTTTCTCCCTTGCTTGCTAGCCTCCATGAAGTGACCAGCCTCCTTCACATGCTCTCACCACCACAATGTTCATCATTATCTCAGCAGACCCAGTGGACCATGAACCGAAGCTGTTGAGGCAAAATAAATATTTCCTCTTCTAAGCTTTCTTGGGTATTTTGACACAGAAACAAAAATATAAAGATCACAACAACCAGTTGGACTGCTTCTAGTTTTTATTCCCACATCACTATGGGCATTTAAAATATGTTCAAGTTTCTCTATGTTGAGCCATGCAGTACCCTATGATTAAACTCTGTGTTGAAGTATGACCTAACTATGTATGAAAGGGGAAGTATCCATTTATATTTTTACCAATCACATACGAGGATTCTCAATTTCCCACCTCCTTGACAACATTATGGCATGTGACAGATGTTTACTTTATGTTTGATGATAAGTGTATGGTGTTTATGACTCTTTGTATTTCCACATCAAGATTGTATGTAATAATACAAAACTCAAACTGCTTTCAATTTGTGTTCTTTCACTAGAATATTCTACACTGTGGTTCTACAGTGTGGTATGTGAGTCCCTGCAGCAAAACAAGGTAAATTGTCAGACATCTCAACTTTGAATGAACTCCATGAATGAAAAATGAATTCATTCTCTAACAGGAAACCTCTGGCACAGTGAAGTCTCAGGACTGTGAGAACTGGGGCTGTTTGGGGAAGTTCTGGCCAGATCCTGGCGATTGTTTGCTTTATCACTATGGGAGCAAAGACGAGATCAACACGGCCTCTCAAAAGGCTTCCTCTTGCAAGATGAAAAACATGATTGGCAGGAGTGAGGAAAACCGCCAAGGCTCCCTGTTCTAAGACCAAATAATGACCTCCAGACCAGGACATGAAAACAACGGAGCTCTGTGTGGCCGCTGTTGGCTCTCGTGGGCATGCTTTGTCCTTGGTTAATACACTTTTACTGCAGGTAACATCTGGAGGAGGGCAAAGGAGACAAATGCGCTGACCTCAGCAGGCAGTTTACTGTGTGCCTGCCCAGAAGAGCACTGAAAGCCCCCTTCTAACTCCTACCAGGCCTTTCATTCTTGGCAACCGTGCCTACCCTCCGAATGGCAAGCCCCTTTCCATCACATATCCCTTTCCATTGCTTGCCCTTCCACAACGCACTGTGCTCTCCTAGTCCCTGGCCAGATCTCAGCGGCATGTTCTTTAACTTTTGAGCTGCGAGACAACACACACTTTTTTAAAATTGAAAATTGATTTTCTTTCAGATGTTATACTCTGATAACAGTCTCCCTTCCCTCAACTTCTCCCAGATTCTCTCCACACTTCCTCCTGCCAAAATCTACACTCCTTCTTTTACTCTCTTATTAGAAGACAGACAGGCATCTAAACAACAATAAAATAAGTTCAAACCAAACCAAACCAGAATAGAGCAAAAGAAAAATAAACAACAAGAAGAGCAAAAGAAAAAGCACAGGAAATGGATTCAGAGGCGGAGACACACATTTCCACACGCAGAAGACCCACAAAGACAAAATTGTAAAGTATAATATACATAAGCAAAAGATCTGTAAGTTCAAAAGACAAAAAGCCCAGACCAAATGTTATGAGACAAAAACTCTTCCAAAACACCATGGAGTTCATTTTGGGTTGGCTGTTTACTACTGGGCATGTGGCTTGACTGTAAATGTGGCTTATGTATACCTGGTAGGACTTGGTTGGAGAAGACTAACTTGTTCTTTGTGAGGAATTACCCATTGGAGATAGCTTCTGGGTTAGGGATGGTCGTTTACATCTATTTTCCCTGTCATTACTGGGACCCCATCTGGTGTAGACCTTTGCAGGCTCTGTGCATGCTGCCCGGTATCTGTAAGTTCACGTGTGCATCCATCCTGTTGACTTAGAGGGCCTTGTTTCCTTGGTGTCCTCCACTCCCTCCAGATCTTAGTCTTTCTGCCTCCTCTTCCATAGGGGAGGCATTTGATGGAGACGTCTCACTTAGGACGCAGTCTTCTAAAGTCTCTCACTCTCTGCACATTGTCCACTTCTGGATCTCTATTTTGTTCTCATCTACCACAGGAAGATGCTTCTCTAAGAATGGCCAAACAAGACACTGCTCTATGACTACAGCAGGATGTCATTAGGAGTCATTTTATTGCTATGTTCCTTTAGCAGAGCAATAAAACACAGTTTTCCCCTAGGTCTGTGGCCTATCTAGTTTCAGGTTCTTTGTCACCCAGGCAGTGTTGGGCATGGGTTTTATCTCATGGAGTGGAGTTAATTTCAGTCAGATAGTGGTTGGTTACTGCCACAATGTTTGTGTCATTATTGTAATAGTATATCTTGTGTGCAGGTCTCAATTGTAGATAAAGGGTTTGTAGCTTGGATGATATTTACCTTTTTCCTCTGATATCCTGGAGAGTAACTTCTAGTATTATGAATATTAGTCAGTAGGGATGAAGGCTCTAGGTAGGCACCAGTTCAACTTCTGTATTTAGTGAGTTATGTCAGTGTTATCTTCAACAATAGGGTCTTACCACCAATTTGTGGAGAGCAACCAGTAGCCTTGGCAATAACCTGGGTAGTTTCCGGGTTCCCATGAGGCCCCTTTAGCTGACAACCGGGTTGGATATAGCCCATTCCTGGGAATGGATGTTTCATTGATGGCGACAGCTATCTAGTTGGGGCTTTGTCTCCCTGATTATTTGGTGATTCCACTTAGATTTCTTTCATATATGTATATACTCTAAAGTGTATTAGGTTTCTGCATGACCCTCAAATGGCCCTTAGTTTAGCTGTCTTTCCTCCCTTTCCCACCCCTTTCCTTTCCATTTGATCCATCTGTTCCAGTCTTCATACTTAGTTCATCTCTATTTCCCCTTCTTAGGGAAAGCCACCCGCACCAAGTTTCACTCATATAGCACATAGTTAATGAGTTTAAAAAATAAGCTGGGAGGCAATGGCACACACCTTTAATCCCAGCACTCAGAAGACAGAGGCAGGCTGATTTCTATGAGTTCACTCTACAGAGTGAGTTCTAGGACAGCTAGTGCTACACTAGGACAGCTAGTGCTACACAGAGAAAACCCTGTTTCAACAACAACAACAACAGTAACAACAACAAAAAACAAAATGATATGCAAATGGCAAAGCAATGGTACTGTTCATTTAACTTGTTTCCATTTTACAGACCAGGAAACTGAAGAACGAATGAAATATCTGAATGTCTTTCTTTTTTCTCTTGTTTCTATGATCTAGTCCAAGGATGGACCATGACTTATGCTGTGGATCATCAGAAAGATTAGAGAGGTTGTGGCACTGACAAGTGAGCCAATGAGTGGAAGGAAGGTCGTATTCAAGTTCTGCACTGGGATAAAGGGTGTTTCTATTTTAAGAAAAGTACCTTCTTTTATGTCTCCATCAGTGTCCCCATCTGGCAGACACAATGGGCAGGGCAGACTCATCCAATAGGGACTCAGGGCAGGAAATGGTCTTCAGTTGTTAACACAAGAAAAGAGAAAAAGCGAAAGGGAACGTAAGCTGCTCTTATCCCCTAATCACTTCCATACTTGCAGGCATTCTGGTACTTTTTGTGGTCCTTTCCTTACAACAAAATATACACTATTCCTTCATTTCCAAACATTTCTTATGTGTATTTTGAAACAGTTATTTCAGAATAAGCAAACTTGGTCATCTTTAAACTCCCTTTTGAATGAGTCTGTCTCCCACTTCTTGCCTTCATTGAATTGGTGCTATCACTGGAAGACCCACCTCTGCCCCTGTGGTCTTCCAATACATCTGACTCCAGGGTCTTCTCTTACCTCTTCCCACATGGCCTTGGCTGCACATTCAATACTCCAGGTACTGTACTAGCACATCAATACCCCTCCTGACATTAGCACGTCTATATCTTTGTCTTCCAGTACCACGGGAAAACTTCCCCTTTATGAAGTTCGTCTTTTCAACTAAAGTATCTCCAAGTCCAGCCATCCATGACTGCTGGTCATATGATCATATCCATGAACTGGATTGGTGTTTGGTTCAGTGATCTTTGTATTCAGACTCTGTGTGTTGCCTGAGTGAATGGTACGCCCACACGAATGGTATGCCCACACGATACTATTGTATTCATATTTCTGTGATAAAATATCTGACAGAAACAACTCAGGAGGAGGAAAAACTAATGACTTCAGAGAATTTCCATCCATCAGGGTATGGAAGGCACGGTGATGGGGTTGGGGGGTAGGGCACCTCTGTTCTTTGGTGGTGGGAGAGTGCAATGAATCTCCTCACATGGTGGCCAGGCCACAAAACAGAGAGCAGGACAGGAAGTTATAGAATAAGACACACCCCATGTGACACATCCACCTATATTCTACCTTCTAAAGGTTTCATGACCTCCCAAATACAGCAGCCCTCCCCTGCTCCCCAGTTGGGAACAAAGAGCTCAGACACTTGAGCCTGTAAAGGTCAGTTCAGACTGAAGCCATAGCAACTATGCCATGTTAAACTAGTGACTGAGCCACCTGCTTTTGGGACTATAGCGTAGTCTTTATTATCACACAGGAAGTATCGACTCTTGACCCTTATAGTCTGGTAACTCTTTGTATACCATAATCCCACCCCCCTCTCATTCTATATTCTCACACAGTTCTGGGTCCACTTTCAGCTTAAAATGTGTATAGTGGGAAAAAAGTAGGCCCTTGGTTACATTTACATTTGTTGGGTTTAAGCTATGTTTGTTTCTTACTAATAACTATCATTATTTTTAAGTTATTCAGAGTTTTTTTTTTTTTAAGGAAAGATGAGCTGGGGCCTTTGCACACTGAGAATGTTTTTCTGTTGCTTTCACATGTTATAATCCCTGCTGTGTAATAGTTTCCTCTGAGATTGAAACATTCTATGTTGCAGAGAGGCTCCTTAAGCAGGAAGGTAAACAACTCAAAAGAGCATCAGGAAGTCCCTAAAACTGACTAAATTCATTATGCTCCTCCCTGCCTGAGTAAGCAATAAAAGATGACAGTCTCTCCAAAAGAACAGAGGTAACCTTCAAGGAAGACTATGACACCAGATCAGGTGCCTGGAAGAAGTAGATACTAGCCGAGGTGTCTGGTAGAGGTATAGACCAACCAAGTCTTTAATTGGGAGGTCATGAAATGTTTAGAAAGTAGGCTTCAGCTAAAAGAAGTGTGTCAGAGTATGTGGGGTATGTCTTATTAATTTCCTGTCCTGCTCCTAGTGTCTCTGGCCACCATGTGAAGAACTTCACTATACTTGCCCACCAACAAACCATAGTAACTATCTTCACAGGACCTTGGCATGTGGAAAGGACACTCTCCATCCTGTTCAACTGCCTGTGGGCTGTGTAGTGAGCTTCAGGTTCCCAGCTTTTGTGATCTGTTACCCATTATGGGGAGGGCCTTGGTGATACAGCTGTCTTTGAGTCATTTCTTCTTCTGTAAATAACCCCTTAACCCTATTCCTATAAGTAACCCTGATAAAACTCATAGTTCCCCAAGTTGGACTTTGGTGTAATTCTTACTTTGGTCTTTTTGGGCTCCCTATCTGGGATGAGTGGATGTATGTGTTACATCTCCCCAGGCAAAGTTCTGTCACATAACACCTGTATGCAGAAAAGCATTTTGCACAGTATGCATTATAGGGGAAATATCTGTGTTTAGGTTGACTTTTCTTACCCTGAACCCTGCTGGATAGTGGTTGTTAGTTTTTCCTACAACCAATTCTTGTGGCTCCTTTGGGAATAACCACAAGCCCGGCTGGTAGAGCCTGTGGATAATGATGCTGTACAGGCCCCACCATGGTGACTGTGAGGTAACTTCACCATGGAAACTTGATTCAGTCAAGATCAATCAGAACCTCTTGTCTGTTGGAACAAGAAGTCTGGTGAAATAATTGCTTCCAGTAGGTTTGGTTGAGTGAGGGAATGCCAGTGGGAAGGAAGGGTGAGAGGAAGGGAGAAGGATGAGAGGGAGGGAGGGAGGGGAAGGAAGAAAAGAAAAGAAGGGAGGGAGGGAGGAGAGACCACAGTTTAAATTCACGAGGGTTCAACCCTTGGGACCTAATCATCGTTTTAAATCTCTCTTTTCAAATACTATGACACTGAGGATTAGGTTACAACATTTTGTATATAGCACCATCCACAGTTACAACCTGAGTGAGCAGAGTGCCTCTTTCATTCCCAGCCCATCCCAGCCCTGCTCTTCTACACCAGCTTGGGCTCTCCAGGATCCCTCTGTGCTTAATGGCTCATAAATGCCGGTCCAAGACTTTCTCTTTCTGATTTCAGCATATCTGATTTCATTGGAAGCCTGTAAACCTGTAGAAGCAAGTCCCTATCTCAGTGGGGAGGGAGGAAGGAACTGGGATTGATGTGTAAAATAAGCTTGTTTCAAATTTAAATTTAAAAAAAAAGGTGGGCGGGGGAGAAAGAAGAAAGCTGAAAATTGACATTAAAGGCAATTAACTTACAGCTGAAACCATTTTAAAAACTGACTGTGGCAGTGCGTGGTAGAAGAAGGGAGGGGGATAAGCTCATTAGGGAAAGAAAAAGATCAAGAAGAAAACAGAAGAAGTTCTGTTGAGCCCACCAGCAACTACAGATGGAAAATACAGAAACAGTCGTCTTAATCCACACATGGAAGCTACAAAGAATTAGGAGAAACAAGGTCACTACGAAAGGTATTGTAGTCTGGTGATATGAATTTTAAAGTCATGGCTCCTTAGGGGGTGGAAAACAGGAGAAAAGTTAAATGTAAAATAAAAGTTTAGTAATTATAAAAATTAAAATAAAGTTAATTTAAAATACACTTAAAATGCAGTGTGTGTGTGTGTGTGTGTGTGTGTGTGTGTGTGTCTGTGTCTCTGCAGGTCTGCATTTGTTTATGTGTCCTACATTTATTCAGTAGCACACAGAGGCCGGAAGAGGCATCAGATCCTTAAAATTTGAATTACAGGTGGTCGTGAGCTGACATTGCAGGTGCTGGGAACTGAGCCTTGGTCCTTTGCAATAGCAGCAAGCACTCTGAACCACTGAGCCAGCTCTCCAGCTCTCCATCTTGATTTTCATCTCCTTTGCCAACCTATTCTTTCCGTCACACCCTATTATCTCACTGACCATCTCTAACTTCTCATCCCATGAATATTCTCCTGGCCCTTTTGGGGGCTGACTTCCTAGGGTTGGCACTTGGTTGATTCAATTTTTGGCTTCTTGGAAATACTTTACAGTATTAGAATTGTGTTTCAATTGAAGAAATCTGAAAATGCTTTTACTGTAGCTTACAGAGAAGTCCAAGTGTGGCCAGGTCAGGACTGGGAGGGCAACTCAACAATGCTACCAAACTCAGGCTCCGTCTTCCTCCCTCCTTTTCTCTTCGGTGATGTCTGCCGCACCCTCCACACCACTTACAAGGTTCCAGGAGGGAGGAAGGAGAAGATCAAGGCATTTTTCCTCACACTTGTGTGGCTGGGAATATGTCACAGCTGTGCCCAGTGATGGGAGTCAGAGAAATCAAGCCTTTCACAGATGCCCATTTAAATCTTGTTCAACTATAAGGTTCTGAGTTCCTATTCTGGATGTTGAATGCTGCTTTTACATAGAAGAGAGAGGGAGGGAGAGAGAGGGAGGGAGGAGGGGGAGAGAGGGAGAAGGAGAGAGAGAAAGAGGGAAGGAAGGAGAGAGGGAGGAGGAGGAGAGAGAGAGAGAGAGAGAGAGAGAGAGAGAGAGAGAGAGAGAGAGAGAGAAGAGAGGAGTGGCTCCCAAGTGGATAGCTCTCAATTTTCCCTGATCTACTCATCTCTAGATCTGTCTTTCCACATGAAATGTTTCTCTTTAAATTTCCTCCATGCTAGTCACCATACAGCACAGTAGTATAGTGGCTAAGGCAGGAATGCTTCTTTGGGTTGTATAGGCATCCTTTGTGTTCAATAACCTTGCTTGCTTCTCCTTCTTCCTTTCTTATAGTCTGTTTTAGGTAGGGGGAGATTTATGAGCAAGTATTGGTGTCTCTAGATTTCCAGAGTGCCCCTGTATCTCTGTGACCCTGTATCCTTGTCTCTATATCCCTGTAAGCTTTTGTGGCCCTCAGGTCTTCAGGGCTTGCTGTCCTTGTTTCTACCAGGCCCGTGGAGCTTCCTCGCTTGTTCCTTGGTCTTTCCTCATGTGCTTAGAACTGTTCCTTGGCATTTGGGGCCACTCCAGAGTTTAGTGGCTTTTTCCATTTCTTTTGTGTGTCTCAATGGCCACAGCAGGTTCACAGTCACAGCACTGCTGTGGAGAAGGTCACTGAATGCTAATGGGACATTTAGCTGTCAGTGTTCCTGTGTGGCTTTTTGTTGAAAATAAAATTGAATTGACAGAGGGAGAAAATGCGATTCTAACTTAATGTAGAAAGAGCCTTATGTTAGGGGATTTGTGTGACTCATTAACAGTATTACTGATAGATAGAGTCTCTCCCATTTAAACATTGCCTCATGAATGAAGTTTGCCCATTAAGATGTGAATCACAGACATTATCTACTACTTTTGTAACACAGAAGATAGATTTTTGAATATACTCAATAAATAAATAATAGAATGTATACATTAGAATTTGTTGAAATTGAACTATAGACTAAGTGGATAAATGGAGTTTATACTACTATAGTTATAATTCAAAGACTTTATCTATTTGTCTATAGAAACATCACTTCTTTTAATTACAGTATTGCTTATTTTTGCTCTATCCTTTAGGCATTAAGGCAAGAATGAAAGGTCATGTGACAGGGTAGAAAGCAAACACACACACCCTTGTAAATCGACTTTTTATGTAATGAAGCTATAATACACTTAAATTGGATCATATATTCTATTGTATGGATGAAGCAAATATTTGTTTTTAATCTCATTGAAATACTGTTGCAAGGATTAGCTTTATAGGTAACTTTTGCTCCTATATATTACTGGAATGTTTATTTAATTTTGTTTTATCATGTATACTTACATGATTTTATTCTTGTTTATTCATAAAAATCATGTTTATTATAAAGAATTTACAAAAAAAAAATCACACAACTAGATTACCATAGCCACTCAAACAAGCACTTGCCCAGACCCAAACTCTACACATCTCAATGAAGCACTTATACAACTCTCACACAAACACACACACCAAACTCAGAGTTCCATGACATAGTTTCAGAGTAGACAATTAGCTTTGTATCCTCTTTCCTGACTCATGTGCCCTTTACCTGCTTTCCTTCCTTCCTTATCATCTAATATTGAGCTCTCTTGTTCTCCTTTCTGCCTGTTATACTGCATATTCACATGTATTTGTTTACATATGTACACACATACATTATTGCTTTTAATTAGTGAGGTGGCTATTTTTGGTGTCAAGTTGATTACATCTGGAATTAACTGAAAACTAAGTGGCTGGGTACATCTGTGAGGTGTTTTTTTTTTTTTTTTTTAATTAAATCATTTGAAGTTAGAAAACTCACCTTTAATCTAGTTCTTTTGAGGTGGGAAGAGCCGCTTTTAACCTGGGCCACACCACCTGGCAGAAGCCTATACAAAAGCCATGGAAGAAGGAAGCTTTGCTCTCGGTCTGCTTGTCATCACTCTGACTCATTCCTTCACTGGCATTGGAGATTCCGTGTACACTGAAGACCAGCTGAGACATCCAGCCCTGGGAACTCAACAACTACTGGATTTCTTGGACTTTCCGTTTGTAGACAACCATTTTTTGTACTACTGGACCACAGCCACTCTAATAAGTCTAATAAATCCCTTCATATACATACACGTGTAGACACACACACACACGTGTACACTCATTCTGTAAGTTCTGTGTCTCTAGAGAACCTTGACTAATATAGTTAGTACACACCATTTCATTATGACATTTTTATCATGTTTGTTTTGATTGCTTCCCCCTCTCCTCTGGTTCCCATCCCCCACACTCTTCTTGTACCCCCCCCAGTAGTCCCTCCCTCTCCTTTCATGTAATATGCGTTCATTACCCCCTTTTTTCTTCTTCTCTACCTTTCACAGTCCCCTTTGTACTTCTATAACTCATACCCTCACCCATACTATACCTATAAAGGTTGAAAGTATATAGTTCGTCTATGAAGGAACATGCAATATTTCTAAGTCTCAGGTCACTTGATATAATAATTTCAGATCCATCCATTTCCTTACAGAATTCGTTTTCTTTCCTGCTGAGTAAGATTTCTTTGTGTACATGTACCACGATTCCTTGTGTTGATGGATAATATAGATGTATATAATAAATCAACTTTTATCTATCAATTTAAAAACAATAAATAAATTTGAAAAATAGTAAGAAAGGTGAATTAGAAGAATAATGAACTAGTAAAATTAAAAAGAGAAAGGGAACCAGAGGAGTGTGCTAAGTGTCAGGTATCAGGAGGACAAAGTTCAGTGTGACAATTCAACTCAAAAGGAAAGAAGGCTCTGAGTCACAGAAGGGTTTCATGGTCCAAGGTCAGAGGTCAAGGGGGGGTTGTAATTCCCAGGGCAGGGAATCCTCACAACACATACCACTCTGGTTCACATGGAAGGTTCTGGGCTTGCAGGCCCCTTGGACCTTTGCCCAGTAGGCTTTCCTGTGTGCGGATGGATCTCTGGAAATTTGCTGAAATGCATTTGTCATCTGTATCTGCACGCATAAAGACCAGACAGAAGAGCTGCTAAGATCTGAGTGATGCCTGGAAGGGAAAGGTTTCTCTTTTTAAAAAGTTAAGTTTCTTAGGCATTTAGCACTGAGTTTTATTCCTTTGATTCAATAAAAAGGGCTTGAAAGTTTAATAAGCGATTTCGTCACAGGAGGGGTCTGGTGAGATGGTACCCCTAAGCACTGTCTGTCTCAACCCCACGAAGACCCAGCTGCAGCAACGCTTTGCAGTCTTGCCTTGCTAGGAATGCTTTCTTCTCAGACAGCTCGAATTTATCTTCTAGATGAGCTTGATTACTAAACTCCAAAGGGAGCTGACCATCAGGGGTCCTGTCACTTGGTATAGGTAAATCCACTCTGAGGGCTGTAAACCAGTTTGGATCTGGGTGGGGCCTGGGAAGACGGGACTTCACTCATTTTACCTCTTGAGTAGTTTTGACACTGGAGCCGCCTCTGTCAGTTGCCATGTGTGCATCTCTAACTGTCTTCCCAGATACACGACGTGAAATTTTTTTTCTTGCCAGAGCAGCCTCCAGATCTCCTTCCTAGTGTTTTTCCTTGTTGGCTCTCCCTGCTGTTATCAAGAGCTTCAAGTTCTCATCGGTTTTCCTGTGGCTTTTGTGGAATGTGCTGGTGGGAACTGCAGCTGTTCCTTCTTCAAAACAGCACAGGTTTGCTTCCCTGAAGGATTAGTAGGGAGGCAAACTATTTGCAGTTGCCTTTCTCTCTGACAGCTCTTCTACCCCGAGAAGGAAACGTTCCAGAGTTTCTTGTCCTTTCCCACTTTCATATCTGACTTTCCTGCCTTCTCTCTTTCAGTTTTCAGGAAAAATTAAAACAAAACAAAACAAACAACAACAAGAGAAACCATTTCTGTCAAGGCACATGAGGAAAGGGAAATGCACTGTTCCAGGAGAGGAGCACTTGACAGGAAAACAGAATAAACAAGATTGTTTTTCAGGTGCATTAGATGAAGTGAAAAAGTAGTACAGGGGCAGCCAAGTCTTTAAAGAAGAGTGACCAGTTCAAGTTGAGAACTTTCCATTTAGCCAGGAACAGGTCCGGAATGGCCTGGGAGCGGCTATGTACAATGCAGGCTATGTAGCTATGCCAGGGATCCAGGAGAGTTGGTGGGATTAAGAGTTGTTACTGGGAAGGTCAGAACATCTTGATGGGAAATTATTTCTTAGTAAAATTAAAATAGGAGCACACAGATTTCTAATGTAAACACACACACACACACACACACACACACACACACACACACACACAGGGAAATAATGGTCCAATGTGGTTTTATTGTTAGGTCAAGAAACTGGGAAGAGGTAGAAAAACAGAGACCATAAAAGGTAAGGAGTGCATTTGGGTCTAAACCCAAGAGATGTCAAAGAGAAAGCTGCCGCCCCCCCCCCAAAGACTGACAGATGTCCTAGTCACCTAGAATGGCACCTGACACATAGTACATGACTGCTAAATGGTTATTAACTTAAAGAAAGAACCTAGGAGGAGAAGGCACTGAGTCAGGAAGGCTATGATAGAGGACTGTGTTAAAGTTTTTATGCAAACACTTTGTGGTACTGTGTCTTAGACCCTTTGCTGGCTATGTGATCTGGCCCTGGGGAAAGTCATTCAGCCTTCTTGTATTTAATCAGGTTTTTGGAAAAACAAACATTAAGATTAGACAGTGTTGTCAGGTGGTACTTGAGACTTTTGCTATATGAATCTATTTAATGGTTATGTTTGGAACATTTTAAAAGATGGGGCAGGAGAGGAGAAGAAATGAGAAGAGAGAAGAAGGGAAAAAGGAGGCAAGAGTTGAGGGGTAATAAGGCTTTTTGTTTATTTTGCTGGTGCTGGGATCAACTGTAGACTCTCATGCCATAGACAAGCACTCTACCAACTGAGCTGTATTCCCTAGCCTTGAAACTTTTCACAGTAAATAAAAAGAAACTAAGAAAAACAATAAAATGGTTAATTACTGAGATTATTGGGCCCAGCTAGGCCTCTTTGCCCTATATAGTCACTGGGGCTAATGCTGTCAAGACACTATACTAGACTGGTTTTGGAGGCCAGCGGCAGAAGGTGAGTTCACTCCTAGGCTGTCTCAGAAGGATGACCCAGCATGATGGAATTACGGATGCAGCCAGGAGATAATTAATCATATTAGTGTTGACGGAATGCTTACAGAAGTACTTGAAGAACAGTGATGGTTTGCTCCTTATAGAGTTGGGGTTCCCAAGGGCACAGTGGAGAGACCTTAGGAGGCATGGAAGAAATGGGAAGCAGAGCCTGGCAGGAGAAAGGGGCGGCAGGAGCAGGGCTGAGGGCTTTGCTTTGCGTGTTCAATGGTGAAAGAGGAGGAGGCTTGGATGGAAGCCCAGATCGTGGGTGTGGCAAAGAAGAGAACAGCTGAACTGGTTGACTTGCCCAGCCCTAGCACTCCTTCCCCTTGGAATGTTGGCTTGTTGGCCTCTGCAGAGTTCTTTTTCCTCCCAGGTGCTGAGCCCAGTTGTTTAGGGCAGCCTCAGTGGGGGGTAGGTCACAGACCCCCAGAGGAAGGTCAGAGGGAGGAGACACACACACACACACACACACACACACACACACACACACACACAGAGACAGAGAGACAGAGAGAGAGACAGAGAGCCCTCTCTACAAAGTACACTTATTTTTCTTGCCATTTGGCAGGTAAACTAGAGGAAATGTAATCAAAAGCCCAGGCAAGACAAGGTGCAAATTCCAGCAATGACTCCCACTACCCACAACGTCCTCCGTTGTGTAAGGCATTTCTTCCTCACATTTCTTCATTGAATGGACATTCTACTTCAGTGCTTTCTAGACAACTGACATTCAAAAAAAAAAAAAAAAAAAAAAAAAAAGAAAGAAAGAAAAAAAAAGAAAGAAAAAAGGGAAAGAAGCATCAGATGATCAGATTATCAGATTCAGAGATATCTTAAAGTTTTTTTTTTTATAGAGAAATACAATTTTAATCAAACAGAAAGGTAAACTCTAAACTCTAGGCATCTATTATTACCTTTCTGCCTAAAACTTAGCAGTGGGGACAAACGGTTGAAGCAAGGCAGTTTCCCCACACGTGTGACACCGCTCCAGTTACAAAAATACCTTTAATGAAATTGTTAACCATGAAAATAGAAGTCTGAGTCATAAAAAGTGTAGAAAAGTCCCCCAAATGTGTCAAGGTTGTCCTTTTTCTACAAAACAGCACCAGTGATTAGAGTACAAGGTGTTAAAAACCACTGCGACAGCATTTCTGAAATGCAGCTTCCCTCATCTCCAGTGATGCCCCTTAAAAAGACAACATATCATAGTGTAAAAAGGGGTTAAAAATCTCCAGAAGATCCAAATTTCTCACTGTGGTTTCTCCATCATCTCTTAGGTAGGGGGAAATAATGTGCTTCCTGCCCTAGCTTCTCATAAAGCATTAGAGGACCACACTTTTCTGGGGACCTGAGCTGATGGAGAAGGGGGGCACTTCCATCATTTGGAAAGAGCGCATGGCAAATGGGTTAGCTAAACTCCTTCCTTCATGCCCCTCACACATGGAAAAGGGGTCAATCGTCCCTCTTCCTGAGCTCAAAACATTCTATCTATTCCAGTCTTCGTTAGGAGTAGCTACATAGGCCCCTGCCCAGGAAATCTTGGGGGGAAATATCCCTGCATGTGATGATGACATATCCCTGCTGACATCATCATCATCATCGTGGGAAATGCTACAAGACCAACAGGACTCCGGCCCTTGTACCACACAAGGGGAAGGTGCCAGTAAGAATTACGTCATAAACTTCACCTTTTCATCTTCTACTCTCCCTAGGGAAAAGTTAAAAAGAAAAATTCTGGTCCCTTGACCTTTTTGATCTGACCCCACATTGACACTAGCATCCTCTAGCAAATGTGGAGACAGGTTACTTAAAAACAAAATCAAGTGATTTTGGGAGAGCCTTTGTTTTGGTATCTTAGCCATCACTTCCCCAGGAGGGGAAAAAAGCCATCTTAATATCTACTTCAAGTTTTAAAGTTTCAGGATAAGAAAACATGAGCACCATTATCAGGCTACTCTAAGCAGCCAGTTCTGAGTTGTGCACATGGTGGGAGCACCTTGGCTCCCCTGCAAGGGCCAGGAGGCTCTGCTCCCACAGAGCAGGAGAAAGCTGAGGTACACAGCGAAGGTGTGGCCCCAAACAGGTGAGCTAAGAAAGGGGAGAAGTGAGATGCCTTCAGGGAGGGGTGGCTTTGGGGACCTGGCTCAGAGTAAAAGTACCCCAGTCCTGGGTAGAACTATTCACTTGCAAAGTAGTCCTTTAAGGGGGCAAAGAGGTGTCTGCTGACTGGCACACTCCAGGACCTTCCCAGCACCACGGCCCAAGTTGGACACATCTGTGTAGCATGCAGGAAAGCCGAAGATCCTGTTCATCCCAGGTAGGTTGCCCCAGAAATATCGGGCCCTGTGAGCAGCAGAAACCTTGATGGAATCGGGAGACGTCTTTCTTGTTGTTAACCTTCATGGCCACCACATTCTCAAACATCCAGAAGAACGGACGGTTTGTCGCCCTCCCTGGGGTGGGTGTAATTCAGCAAGTGATAGAACTCAAAGAAGAGTCTGCCGGTACCCTCATACAGACCTTTCCTGGCCGGATTGACATTGGAGAGGTCATTGCATGGACTTCTGCCAATCACCAAGTCAAAAGGGCCCCACTCATCATTATTTTTCTTTGTGATTTTCCTGACGTCATTCACATATTTGATTTGGCCTTCATGCTTAACAGTTCCCACAGTGATGGACTCTGTATACACTTCATAGGCAACATACTTTTCCACTTTGATACCCAGCTCTTTGAGCAACAAGTACCCTGTCACAATTCCATCAAACAGGGACAGGACTCTAATGGGCCTTCCCCTGGCTGCAGGAATTGCTGGGTACAACTTGGGTGGCTCGAATTCTTTGAGATCAGGATCTGTAGTGAAGAAGTCTTGCAGGCGCACGTTCCAATCCTTCTTGCGCCTGAGGACCCATGGCAGCGCTGTGGAAGGCACATATAGCAGCTCCAGGGTTCCTGCAGCTTGGCATCCTCAGCTGTCCCTGTACCCACCAGCACCTCCAGACACACCATACAGAAGCACCTGCAGCAGCTCGTGTTGCTGCACAGAAGCAGCTCTCGGCCCTTGCAGCACACGGTGCAGTAGGACTGATAGCCATCCCTTATCATACATGTATTTTTTTAATGCCAAAGTTTACTTGGTCAAAGAACAATTTGTGTTATTATCAGTGCCTGCTATTTAGCACTAAGTTTAGATCTTGACTGTGCCCAGCTCAGGCTGCTGAGACAGCTCAGTGGGCTGGAGCACTGCACTTCAAGCATAAGGACCTGACTTTGAATGCTTAATATCCACATTATAGAGCTGGACATGGGCACATGCCCCTGTGACTTTAGCATTGGGCAGTGAGTCCTGGTCTCAGGACTCACTGGCCAGCCAATCTACCTAAAATAGTGAGGTTCAGGGTAAGTGAAAGATTTTGTCTTGAGGAGATAAGTGGGAGAATACAGCAGGAAGCTTGATATCTTCCTGTAGTTTTGGGGCCCACATCAGAGAAAGGTATTTTAATTCCAGAATTTGCAAAGCAAATTTTTGCTTTGATGTAGATGATAAATGCAATTATTACTTATGGGCATCATAGTTCTATGATATGAGTGAGAAACTACATCAGCATGATATTTATGTAGATGTTAATAGAGTTCTTAATTAGTCTAGATAATAAAAACCTGGAGTCAGATACAGAGGAAAATGCTGAGAGATCAGAGGGAAGAAGGAGCAAGCCACCACCACACCTTACCTCCTTGGCATCTCAGCAGACAAGAGAGCAAGTTCCTGTTTCTCCCTACTTATATTCTGTTTCTGCCCAGCTACCTCACTTCCTGTCTATACAGACCACCACACCTCTATGGTTAGCTAGTGTTAAGCTCCATTCTCTGATCTCCAGACAGGCTTTATGTGTACAAGCAAGATTATCACCACATGCAAACATTAACATTATATGCTAAAGTATTTCTTTACTTGGTTAAAAACACACAACTTTTTTTTTTTTTTTTTTTTTTTTTGAGACAGCGTTCTTTGTGTAGCCCTGGCTCTGCTGGAACTAGCTCTTTAGATTAGGCTGGCCTGTAATTCACAGAGATATGCCTATCTCTGCCTCTTGAGTGCTGGGATTAAAGGTGGTGTACCAATAACACCTGGCAAGAGACACCATCTTAAAACCAGGGGTGGAGGGTGGAGTGATGTATGTCTGAGGCACTAATAATTCTAAGGTCCCACCCACTGTAAGGCCAGTAAGCCTCATGTTGTGGTGGTTTGAATGTGCTGTACCCATAGTCTTAGGCATTTGGATGTCTGGTCCCCAGTCAGTAGCCCTGCTTGAGGAGGTATAGGAGGTGTGGCCTTGCTGGAGGAAGTGTGTCACTGGGGCTGGTTTTAAGAGCTTACTTAGTCTGCTCTCTGTTTCCTGTTTGTGGTTGAAGATGTGAGCTCCCAGCTGCTACAGTTGCCATGACTTCCTGCCTGTGGTGATGGTGAAGGACTCTGGTCCCTCTGGAGCTGTAAGCCCAAAATAAACTCTTTCTTCCCCAAGTTGTGTCAGTCATGATGTCTGATCACTGGCAGTAGAAAAGTAACTAAGATACTTACTAGCTTGAAATACTGCAACAGAGTAGCTGAAGGTTATATTTGGATGTTGGAAGCCAAAGGTCATCTGCTTTCCTTTCTTTGCCTTGCCTCTTATAACATTCTAAAGTTCCAATATTTTTTTTTTTGCATCCAGGTTATTAACAGTACTGATTCCTTAAACTCATCTTGTAGCTTCTTTAGTATCAGTTGCATCCAAACATAATGTGTTTGCAAAATGATAGGGAGGACGGCTTAACACTAAAAGAGAGGTAAAGTTCGTAAGCTTGGTATAGTGGGCGACACCTGCAACCCCAGCAGTAGACAAAGGCGGGGGGGGGGGGGAGGGAGGGGCAAGCTTGAATTCATGATTGTGTAGTGACGCCTTGGTGAGGAAACAAAGTTGAACTTTATTAACATCCTGCATTATCCTAAGCACAGTAGAGGAGTTCCCATTCTTCTTTCCTATAACAGCCCTCCCTGTAAGGTGTGATCATTGTCAGTCCTGCATATTTTATAAGTGGGGAAATAGTGGTTGAACGCAGTTGTCGTCTGCTGTGGCTGCTCATTAGAGTAACCGGGCACTTTTAAAAAGCCCATGTGCTCAGGCCACCATACATCAAGCCAATTAAGTCGGAGCCTCTGGA